>NC_063165.1:62990322-63080914 GCF_023159225.1 Perognathus longimembris pacificus
TTTTTTTTGTCAAACTGTTGTACAGAGAGGTTACAGTTTCATACGTTAGGCACTGGATACATTTCTTGTACTGTTTGTTACCTCCTCCCTCATTGCCACCCTTCTCCCCTTCCCCCCCATGAGTTGGTCAGTTCATTTACACCAAACAGTTTTGCAAGTATTGCTTTTGTAGTAGTTTGTCTTTTTTACCCTGTGTCTCTCAATTTTGGTATTCCATTTCTATTTCCTAGCTCTAATACCAGTATACACGGTTTCCAATGTACTCAGATAACATACAGAGATAGTGCAGGTACAATCATAGGAAGGGGATACAAGAGGATCATGAATAGTAGAAGCTACGGTTTCACATCGCATGTTAAAAGTAATTACAACAGTAATATAAAACTCATTTCCATAACATGGAGTTCGTTTCACTTAGCATCATGTTATGTGTTCATAAAGGCTATTGGGCTGTTGTGATCCTATGCTGTGACTAGCCTAAACCTGTGCTAATTATTCCCTATGATGGAGACCATAGAGTCCATGTTTCTTTGGGTCTGGCTCACTTCACTTATTATAATTTTTTCCAAGTCCTTCCATTTCCTTGAAAATGGGGCAATGTCATTCTTTCTGATAGAGGCATAAAATTCCATTGTGTATATGTAACACATTTTCCTGATCCATTCTTCTACTGAGGGGCATCTAGGTTGGTTCCATATTCTAGCTATGACAAATTGTGTTGCGATGACCAATGTTGTGCTGGTGACTTTAGTGTGTTCTTGTTTGTGGTCTTTTGGGTAGATGCCCAAAAGTGGGGCTGCTGGGTCATAAGGGAGCTCTATGTTTAGCCTTCTGAGGAATCTCCATACTGCTTGCCCAAGTGGCTGAACCAGTTTACATTCCTACCAACAATGAAGTAGGGTTCCCTTTTGGCCACATCCCCTCCAACATTTGTTATTGTTTCTTTGTGACTTCCAGCTAAATTCCCAAGTTATACTTTGTATTCTTTACCCACTTTGAGGTAAACAGAACTACGTGTATTTGAAAGTAAAAAGAAAGCCCTAGAAGAAAGTACCAAAACTCTCCACTCAGAGAGGAGCCCCAAAGATGTGTCCCTTTTTTTTTTTTCTTTTGGCCAGTCCTGGGCCTTGGACTCAGGGCCTGAACACTGTCCCTGGCTTCTTCCCGCTCAAGGCTAGCACTCTGCCTCTTGAGCCACAGCGCCACTTCTGGCCGTTTTCTGTATATGTGGTGCTGGGGAATCGAACCTAGGGCCTCGTGTATCCGAGGCAGGCACTCTTGCCACTAGGCTATATCCCCAGCCCAATCCCTTTTTAACTCTCTTGATTCCCCCTCACAGACCTTATTTTCTTATGAGTTAGTTTTGCAGTTGAGGCAGCCATACCAATATAGTATAGATTTGAGGCGACTCCAAAAAGAATTGTCAGCAATGACAAACTTATGTGGGAAGCCAGATTTGAAATCACTAACAGATGAATACTTTTCATAGCTTGGTGCTTGACCATTGAGACCAAAATGTGTTTAGCTGGTTATTATTAATTTTTTTCCAGACTGTGATACAGAGCTGGCAATGGTAGCTCTCCATTTTCCCAAAGCAAACCAGCAGGCATGGAAGAAACAGACAAAGGCAGTGTTCAGTATTTGAATTGTCCACTTAGTGTCCAGAGATACACTTCAAAAGCTGGGTCTAAAAGGTTTTTGGCTTTTTGTCTACAATAGACTGCATACTTGAGAAAGTCCCTTTAGTTTTGTGTTTCAGTTGACACTGACATACAGGGTCAGATTTGTCCCAAAGCATCATGTCAAAATTCCTTTTCTTTTTGTGGTTCCAATTGGAATTGTGTCTCAGGAGGGTCAAATTAGAGCTCCTTCACTTGACAGCCCCAATTCAATGCTGCCTCTTGAGTTCTGTAAGACAGCCACTTCAAGTTTGTTCCTACTGACTTTTGACAAATAACCTTGCACTGACTATGTACCTAATAGATGGTTTTTGTTTTTCTTTTGGATTCATGCCTCAAGTATGTTTTCCCCACTCTAAAAATCTTACTTTTCCTTTGTTTGTTCACTCTGCCTTGGCCTTGTGTATGCCTTGGGACAGTTTTTCCAGAAGCATTTGCTAGTCTCTCTCTCTCTCTCTCTCTCTCTCTCTCTCTCTCTCTCTCTCTCTCTGTGTGTGTGTGTGTGTGTGTGTGTGTGTGTGTGTGTGTGTGTATACTTACATCTACCATGTTTCCATAATGGTGCCTGCCTTCACCAATTACATTTTGTGTAGGGAAGAAAATGGGACTTTGAACCACTGAATGTTTTGTTTGTCTTTGATGAAGATGATGCCCATTTCTACTGGGTATTGTAATAGCTGACCAACCACGAGAAGCTATGGTATTAGCCTCCTTCATAGATTGATGGACTACTTCCTGTACACTGAGACACTTGAAAAGATCAGTTTAGCACATTCATTTTAACCTCATTTCTATAGCATTTTTCTGTACAAATTTCCTACAATTCCTTTTTGGAAAGCTGTGAAACAGGAAGCTTTTATATAGATTTGAAATTGTCTCATACATCTGAATTTAGTTACTGGAATTTAAGTACCTCACAGTGCCCTTTTAAGATCCTGTTGTTTTAAAGCCTGAGAAGTAATTTATGACTGTGAAAATAGAAGTGATAAATTAGAGACCAAATTATGTATTGCTCCCTCCTGCCCCACCCCCAGCCTGAGGGATAAGAGTGGAGGTCAGACAACCAAAGGTTGTTTCTCTTTCTTGGGTTTTGTGGTGTTCTTGGAAGAGAGGAATGGTTTCTGACCCCTGTATGTGAGAATGCCAAATGACTCTTATTTTCAAGTGCTAGGAAGTTTGATTTGCTTTATGCTACTGTGACCCTGGTTGCTTAAAAAAGGAATGCTGTGACTGAATGATATGGATATACTTAACACCATGAACATCCTCCCTGCCCACCCCTGGAATACTTTGAGTGATATCAGAGTTGCCTTTTTGATCAGTACTATCCAAGTATACCAGACAAGAAAAAAAGAGGCCTAGACAGTGTCTAGTAGGATCATTTTCCCCTCTTACTAAAAGATACATTTAGCAGGCCCCACTCCCTTGTCCACCAGAGAAAGAAGACAGACTGAATGCAGAGAAGATTCATTCTGATTGGAATCTCAAGAGTAGGGAAATTAAATTAAAAGAAGAGAAAGCGTTTTGGTATACTTACTCCAGTTGACAACACCATGGAGTTTTCATCCCTCAGGGAACAGCCTTTTTAATTTTCTGCTGATGATAGTTTCCATTTTGTTCTTGCACCTGCTTAGTGATGGCAACTGGGAATGCTTTCTTTCCCAGTCTTGTGGAGTAGGTGTCTTTGTGTTCTTGCAAAGGAGGCAACTGGCGGATGTGTGGAACTGGACAGTTCTTTAGCCACGTCTCCCACACTGTGTGGGTCTCACATTCACACAGCTACCACCCTACAGTGCCGCAACAGGGTCCCTGGGATCTTCGCTCCCCATGGAGCTTGCAAACAAAGTTTGTATTTGTGTGTTTGAATACAGTATGTGTGTATGTGTGTGTGTGTGTGAGAGAGAGAGAGAGAGAGAGAGAGAGAGAATTCTCGAGTAGCAAAAGATATCAAGAAAGTGACTTCTGTGATATTTTACATACACTGTTTAGGATAGTTGTTTTGTCTGGCGTATTTTGTCTCTCTCTCTCTTTTTTTTTGGCAATCCCAGAGCTTGAAATCAGTGTTCCTTGTGCAGCTCAAGGTAATATTCTAGAGTATTACTCAAGTAATACTCTGCCATGTGAACCACACCTCCACTTCCAGCTTCTTTTTCTTTATTTGGCTGGTAATTTGGAAATAAGATTCTCTTGGATTTGTCAGTCTAAGCTTGCTGAAGACTACAGATCTCAGCCTCCTGAGTAGCCAGGATTATAGGAGTGAACTACTAGTACCCAGCTTTCTGTTGTATTCTTTTCTTTTTTTAAGTAATTCAATGACATTTTATTGAATGTCGAAGACTGAAGAACAGGATTTCTTAATTATGTATTGAGTTATTTACATGTGATACTTTCATTTTTTTATTATAAAAGTGATGTACAGAGAGGTTACAGTTTCATACGTTAGGCATTGGATACATTTCTTGTACTGTTTGTTACCTTGTCCCTCATACCCCCCTCCCCCCTCCCCCTTTCCCCCCTGAGGTGTTCAGTTCACTTACACCAAACAGTTTTGCAAGTATTGCTTTTGTTGTTGTATCTCTTATTTTACCCTTTGTCTCTCAATTTTGGTATTCCCTTTCAATTTCCTAATTCTAATACCAGTATACACGGTTTCCAATATACTCAGATAAGATTACAGGGATAGTGTAGATACAATCACAAGAAGGTGATACAAGAACATCATCAATAGTAGAAACTACAGATACACATGGGATGTTGAAAGTAGTTACAACTGTGATATAACAATCCTTTCCATAAAATGGAGTTCATTTCACTTAGCATTATCTTATGTGATCATAATGGTATAGCTATTGGGGTCTTGTGATCCTCTGCTGTGACTTGCCTAAACCTGTGCTAATTATTCCCAATAAGGGAGACCATAGAGTCCATGTTTCTTTGGGTCTGGCTCACTTCACTTAGTATAATTTTTTCCAAGTCCTTCCATTTCCTTACAAATGGGGCAATGTCATTCTTTCTGATAGAGGCATAAAATTCCATTGTGTATATGTAACACATTTTCCTGATCCATTCGTCTACGGAGGGGCATCTGGGTTGGTTCCAGAATCTCGCTATGACACATTGCGCTGCAATGAACATTGTTCTGCTGGTGGCTTTACTGTGATTTTGTTTATGTTTTTTTGGATAAATACCCAAAAGTGGGGTTGCTGGGTCATAGGGGAGTTCTACATTTAGCCTTCTGAGGAATCTCCATACTGCTTGCCAGAGTGGCTGAACCAGTTTACATTCCCACCAACAATGAAGTAGGGTTCCCTTTTGGCCACATCCCCTCCAACAATTGTTATTGTTAGTTTTCTTGATATATGACATTCTTACTGGGGTGAGATGGAATCTCAATGTTGTTTTGATTTGCATTTCTTTTATGACTAGTGATGTAGAGCACTTTTACATATGTCTCTTGGCCATTCTCATTTCCTCATCGGAGAAGTCTCTTTGTAGGTCTTTAGCCCACTTGATGAGTGGGCTATTAGTTCTTTGCGGTTTTGTTTTGGAAGAAGGTAATTTTTTTAGTTCTGCATATATTTTAGATATGAGGCCTTTGTCCGTTGAATGGCCGGTAAAGATCTTCTCCCAGTCTGTGGGCTTTCTGTTTATCTTGCAAGCTATGTCCTTTGCCGTGCAGAATGAAGTTAAACTCTCTCTCTTCGCAGATGACATGATCCTATACCTAAAGAATCCCATAGACTCTACCCCCAAGCTACTAGAGCTGATCCAAAACTTTGGCAAAGTTGCAGGATATAAAATAAACCTTCAAAAATCAACGGCCTTTCTCTATGCTAACGACCCAAAGACCGAGGCTGATATCAGGAAAGCAACGCCCTTTGCAATAGCCCCCCCCCCAAAAAAACATAAAATACCTAGGAATAACCTTAACCAAAGAAGTGAAAGACCTCTTTGAGGAGAACTTTAAAACCTTGAAAAACGAAATTAAGTCAGAACTAAGGAAATGGAAAACCCTCCCATGCTCCTGGATTGGGAGGATCAATATAATCAAAATGGCAATATTGCCAAAGGCTATCTACAAATTCAATGCAATACCCATTAATATCCCAACACCAGTTTTTGATGAAATAGAGGAAGCAATCGGGAAATTCATATGGAATAATAAAAGACCTAGAATAGCAAAAACAATCCTAAGCAGAAAGAGCAGTGCTGGAGGAATTACAATACCCAACTTCAAGCTGTACTATAAAGCTATAGTAATAAAAACAGCTTGGTATTGGCACCGGAACAGGCCTGAAGACCAATGGAACAGAATTGAAGACCCGAGAATGAACCCACAGAACTACGCCTACTTAATCTTTGATAAAGGGGCTAAAACAATAGTTTGGAAGAAGGATAGCCTCTTTAACAAATTGTGCTGGAAAAACTGGCTCAACACATGCAACAAACTAAAACTAGATCCTTATATATCGCCCTGCACCAAAATCAATTCCAAATGGATTAAAGACCTCGAAATCAAAACAGATACCCTGAAAACACTAAAGGAAGAAGTAGGAGAAACACTTGGGCTCCTTGGCACAGGACGGAACTTCCTCAACAAAGACCCAGAAAAACTACAAATCAAAGAAAAGTTGGACAAATGGGACTGCATCAAAATCTGTTGTATTCTTAAAAGATTCCTTTCCATAGAAATTGCATCTTCTCCCTGGATAGCCTTTCATTGTCATTCACATTTAAGATCTATTGAATCAAGAATTCTTTTCAGGGTGATAGTAAAAAAAATCCTTACAAATTATTATTAAAAATGTTTCTTGCTTCCACTTGAAATTTTTGTTTCCTTAGTTATATTAGTGGGTAATGTCTCAAGAGCTTGAGTTATGTATCTGTCACCAGAGTCTTGCCTTCATGTTCTTGCGCTTTTAGTTAGTTTTCCTTTTTTAGTAATTTAGTTATTTTTAACTTTTTGATTATTTATTATTTTACAAATAAGATCTCCTATTATGTCCATGATTCTGCGATTTATGCTGCTTGCATGGCAAGGATCACAGGCCTGTATCGCTATTTCCAAATTTTATTGAGTGACATGTGGATCTCATGAACTTTTTTTTTTTTTTTTGGCCAGTCCTGGGCCTAAGACTCAGGGCCGGAGCACTGTCCCTGGATTCTTCTTGCTCAAGGCTAGCACTCTGCCACTTGAGCCACAGCGCCACTTCTGGCCATTTTCTGTATATGTGGTGCTGGGGAATTGAACCCAGGGCCTCATGTATACGAGGCAAGCTCTCTTGCCACTAGGCCATATCCCCAGCCCTCATGAACATTTTTGTCTAGGCTAGTGGGATTACAGGCAGAGACCCCACAACTGGCTTATAGTAAACATCAAGCATTATTAACCTATAAGATTAATGAGTAGTTTTTCTGTGTTGTAATATTTTTTTGAAAATACAAGTCTCCCTTTCATTTTTACTCTTGGGTAAATGGTACTTCCTTTTGACTAGAAAGCCATAAGTTTTTTTCCCCTTGCAAACTATCTGTTCCTGTAGAACAGGGCGAGAGAAACTTTTTTCTGCCAAGGGCCACTTGGATCAATATAGCATCATTTGCAGGCTATACAAAATGATCGATTCAGGAAGCCAATGAGAAGCATATACTGTCCTGTCATGTATCAATTGATTTTTATGGGTTTTATATGGTCTGATGGATTGGGAGCAAAAAGATCTTACAGTATAGAGTTAGAAAATATGATAATGCAGCTTTTCTAAACATATACATTTCATGTAGGAATGTCAATAGGGAATATTGAAGTAGAGCTAGACAAGCATCTAATGAAGTGGAAGTTTCTGCTAGTTTAGGATTTGAATTTTAAACAAAGAAAATCCATTGTAACCGATATCTTTTTATCTAGGCTAAGTTAGCTTTCTTCACTGGATAATTACAATTTATTTAGAGTTGGACCACACAGACTGATATAATCAGATTAGAAAAAAGTTTACCATCTGTCCAGAATGTCTTTTGAAGTATAAAAGACCTGGTATCTGAGAGTCAGTGAGTTTAGCTAGTCTTAGCATAATTGAAAGAACAGTGCTAAAACAGTGCTTTGTGAATCTTAATGTGAGACTTAATTTCTAGTATTTATAAACTTCCAAGGGCTAAGTGGAAGGATTCTTGTAACGATTTAATACTATTTTTTATTTGTTGTGCAATGCTGTGTATTGAACTCAGGGACAAGTACTCTATGATCAAGCTAAATTCTCATCTCTCTTGCTGTTACTTGCAAGTATCTTCCCGGGCTTACTGTACTACTTGAGCCACACTTCCAACTCAGCTTTTTGATAGTTAATTGTAGATAGAAGCTCATACCTGAGTTGGTTTCAAACTCTATACTTCTTGAGAAGCTAGGATAACAGGCATGAGCCATTAGTACCTGGCTACTTTTTCTTTTTTTTTTTTTTTAATTTTAGGGAAATTCATGTAGGACAAAATGAACCACATTAAAGTATATAATTTTGTGATACTTTGCATGATTGCAATGTGAAAATTTATACATTAACATATTAAAATTCCTTTTTTTTTTTTTTACTAAGTGCTAAATTAGTAATTGATATCCTTCCTGCAAACTGCTTCTGTTGAGTTAAAGACGTTTACAAAATGCATCAAAATGTTCATGGTCCACAGCTTCTTAATGCTCAACTAACAAAATAGGAGTCGGGGAAATAGATTGGTACCTAGTGAATACTTCTCTCCCATATCTTTAAATGCTTCAAACAAGCTATGTAATCTCCAGAGTAAACAACTTCTTTTACAGGGAATTAAATGATAAATTGTTATTTAAGTCACCCAGAGCTCTAAGATTAATCATTCACATCGCAGAATGTTAAAGAGTATAATTATATATGTAACATATTATGATATTAAAATTTCTTATTAGTCTAAAGATGTCAGTGTCAAGTATGTCACATAAAAAGTTTTTCCTACTTTAAAAGCAATGTTCCAAACTTACATAACTGCTCATTATATTAATGATAACTATTTTTGAAACTTCCTATTAAAACAAATTAGATAGCTGTATGACACTTATTACCACATCTCTATATTTATCTTTATTATTTTTTTAATCTCCCAGACTGAAATAGAACTTCTTACTATGTAACATTTCTGAGCTTTTTCCAATGTATAAATTTCCTATTTTCTTGACAGTCTAGAAATTATGAGCCTAGTTGTTACTCATCTCAGAACCAACCTTGATCAAAAAAAGCTCAGGGCAGCACCAAAGTCTCAGGTTCAAGCCTTGTGACCAACAACAACAAATTACAGAAAAATACATAAAAGTATGATTATTTGAGAGTATTTAATGGCCAAATGTTCTGAATTTTAAAATCACAGCAACCAATTTCTTTTATTTCTTTATTGTCAAAGTGAAGTTGAAGTACAGAGGGGTTAAAGTTTCATACATAAGGCAGTGAGTACATTTCTTATTCAACTTGATACCTTCTGCATCATTTTCCTCCCTCCTGCCCTCCTCCCCATTTCCCTCTCCCCTTGAGTTATACAGTTGGTTTACACCATATAGTTTTGTAAGTATTTCTTTTGTATTGGTTTGTCATTTTATCCTTGGTCTTTCGATTTTGATATTAGCAACCAATTTCTTAAAAGTAGCTTAGATATACTAGAGACCACAGAGACAATCACCCATAGGTCTTTGGGCATACACACATGCACACACTCTCTCTCTCACAGGGAATCAAGGAGTCTGTGATGAAAGCTGCAGTTTCCCTCTTCCCTATTATTTTTTAGCACAAAAATCAATTACTAAGGACAGGGTTGCCTTTCTTAAGCCCACATACAGCATGGCATTCATCACTGTACAAAGTCTTTAATTAATTTAATTGCTGTCTAATGAAATGTTCTTTTAGACTTTAGGGTGGGAAGGCAGACAGGGGGCTTGAACTCAGTGCCTAGATGCTGCCCTTCAGCTTTCCTGTCCAGGGCTAGTGCTATACCACTTGAGCCACAGCTCCACTTCCAGCTATCATTGTAGTTTAGTGGAAATGAGTCTCATAGACTTTTCTACTGGGGCTGTCTTGAACCACCATCCTCAGATCTCAGCTTCCTAAGTAGCTAGGATTACCGGTGTGAGCCACCAGTTCCTGGCATTTAGACATTTTTAAGACCCCTCATGTGTGCACTCTGCCAAGTTTTTTTCTTGTTGTTCATGCTTTAACACCACCTCAAACCCAGTGTTGTGTCCCAGCATTCCCAATTGCTCACTAGACGATCTCAAATTCTACCTTTGGGGCTCTTCTTCCTGCTGCCAGATAGGTTGTGTTTAATACTGCCTAGATCCCTAGTTGGAGCACAAACGTAGTGTATTTTCCATCGGAATTGATCTTTATGGGGGTAGTTCTCCCTTTCCACTAGACTTTAACTTCCATAGTGTCTTTCCATGTACTTGGTATTAGGAACATGTTCAAGATACACTGGTGCAGATAAAAAGGAAACTTCAGTTGAGCTCACACATCCCATCTGTCTAAGCCCCTACAGGAGTCCTACAACCCTCAAACATTGCCAGTGTATCCATCCTGACCTTGCCCAAAAGACTAGTGGAGTCTGGGTTTCATGGTACAATGAATAGAGCAATGGCCATATCCATATTCCATCTACTTGTATCCATTAGAGTATGTCTTCGTAAAGGAAAAATAGACTCACTGGTTCTAGGGTGCATCTTGATGATTCCATTAAGAAGGAAAGTGTCAGTACCCGCCCAGGCTCACCATGCCTTGCATTCTGAGTGTCATCTTAAGAGACATGGGAGCCAGGGCTGACTCTTGACCACCTGGCCAGCCTTAGATTCCCTATCAGTGAGTGCACTCTCTTAACATTGGTCTTGTTAATAGTCATGACCTTCAGGTTTCAGTTGACTCTCAGTGAGGCTCATGAATCTCAACCCAGTATAAAAAGGCAGCAATGAGTATGAAGTCTGAGTTAACTTTCTGTTAAGTCCAAGCTGACCAGAAAAACCACCTCCGTCTTTCTGGAGTTTCCATGCTTCCCTCCTGTAGGACTGTCTCCTGATCTCTGGTCTGTGAGTATCAGCTGCTGCATGTCATCGTTATATCTCTGGGGCATCTTTCTGATACTAGATTGCTATAGTATAAGCAGGAGAAAAATAATAATATTTTACAAGGCTGCTCACATCTCTATCCATCTGCCTTCATCACATTGCAGTTTCTTCCTCAAGTTGTTAGCCTTCCTGGAGGTATTTTTTTGAAAGGACAGCTTGATCTTCTGTCAGCTGGGAAATTGGAAAACTTCTTCTCTTCCAGTTTAGAAAAAGTATCTTGATAGATGTTTTTGGTTCCTAGAAATATGAATATACAAATTATTTATCCTGACCTGCATCTTCATTCCTCTGCTGATACAAATAAGCAGAGGGACAATTAAGAAAATGATTGCTGGAGGGAGAAAAAGAGATGAAAAAGTAAATACAGGAGACAAGGAGTGTAGATGAAGATATCGATGAGACACTGGGAGCCAGTGGCTCATGCTTGTAATCCTAGCTACCCAGGAGGCTGAGATCTGAGGATCCTGGGTTGAAAACAGCCAGGCAAGAAAGTCTGTGAAACTCTTATCTCCAATTAACATCCAGAAAATGGAAAGTGGAGCTGTGGCTCAATTAGTAGAGTGGTAGCCTTGAGCAACAGAAAACCTTAAGACAGCACCCAGGCCCTGAGTGAAAAGCCCACAGACTGAGAAATAAAAAAGACAGCACTAAGTTCTCAGCCACATCTGAAATTTTGTGTTTAATGTTTGCTGCCTTTCTTCCTGTATACATTCAGGAAAGCTCCTAACAAGCTGTGGAATCTTATAAATGATACCTAAGTAGAGCCTTCTGGACTACAAGTACAATTTGCAGCAATTTTTCTTAGACTTGGCACTTGCCAGTACTGGAATTTCTCAGCCTTTCTTATGCTTATTCACAGTAATTTTATAGTTTGTCTTAGCAGTTTAGAACTATCACATTTTATGTCATTTCTTAATATAGACCTGTGCATTGTTTTCTTTCTTCAAATCTGTAAAACTCACATTTATTACTTGCATATAAAAGGATAATTACTGGAGTGACTATATGAAAGTTTATGATAGAACACAATAAACTGGGAGTGTTAGAGTACCTATGAAACGGAAACTACCCATTTTTGAGCCAGTTGAAAATAGTCAACAATAGCTAAACCTAAATCTTTTCTACACTTCATACTTAAAGCCTGCTGCCAGTGTCTGACACCTGCAATTCTTACACTTACGAGGCTGAGATCTGAGTTATCCCTGTTTGAAGCCAGCCAATGTGGGAAAGTCCATGAGACATTTAGTCTCCAACTAACCACAAAAACCTAGAAAGGGAACTGTGGCTCAAAATGGTACCTTCTTTCCTTATCGTTGCTGCCGTTTACTGAAAGTTATTCCCTTTACCTAAATACTTTTACATTCTATAATAATATTTCCCCATCTGGTGTCTCTTAGCTAAAAAGCATTCCATCAGCTTCTAGGAATATTTATCTTTCTTTATGCACACACATGCCCACCATGCTGGTTATGTTGTCATGCGTGATATATTTTAGGCATACACAACCATAGTCATGTACAGTATGGATAAACTCGGCCTATTTTCATTTTTCAACATAACATGTATCTTTTATTCTAATATGATTTGTTATTGAGCTCCTTTGACCCTTAATAAGCAAAATAACTCTTTTCCTGCTTGCACGTTGTTATCCTTAACAATGAACATCTGTTGTCAGTGATAATAGTCATCATTGGCCTGATCTCTCCACAAATTGTGTGTGTGTGTGGGTGACCGTGTCCATGTGTGTGTCTGTCTGCTCCTAGGGCTTGAAATCAGGCCCAGTGCACTTTCTCTTAACTTCTTTATGATCAAGGCTAACGCCCTACCACTTGAGCTTATAACTTTACTTCTGACATTTTGGGTAATTTTAATGGAAGTAAGTGTGTCACAGACTTTTCATCCCTGGGGCTACTTTTGAACGTAGATCCAAAGATCAGAGAAGTTAGGATTACAAATGTCAGCCACCAGCACCAGGCTATAGATTATTTTATATACTTTTGTAGTATAATTAATGATGCAATGGGCAAGTCTGTGACTATCATTTTGAGTCACTTGCCTCTATAGACTTTTTTGGGGAGAGTTACTATTCCTCTTACATTTATAGGCTTGCACTGTGAATTCTTCCTCTGCTCATCCCTTAAGCCCAACATTTTCCTTGGCCCTTTGCCCTGGGTATGTCCTTTCCCCACTGTCTTCGGGTGACCTCATGTAGCCATGTAACTCTTTAGGGTCATCTCACTCCACTTTTAAGTGTGTATCCAGCTGTGGCTCCCTGACATAGCTCGAAATCAGGCAAATCCCCACCCACATCCTTATCTGCAGTATCACCTGTTTTAAAAGCCTCCTCTTTTATGCTGTTTACTATTCCCTCTACAAGCCTTCCATTCTTCCAAATACAGACCTAGGGCCAGTCTCCACTCGTCATTTTCCAAAAAACCCACAAATCTTTGCTTTCCAAATGTGCATTTTAGTCTTGCAAATTCTGGTGTTGTAAGAACCCTTGAAACTATTGGTTTTCCTAGCCCTCGCTTTAGGATACAGTTGCACAATGAGATCACTGTGGCCTTCCCCTAATGCCTGTCATTGTCTTTCCTCATGCTGTACAAGCCTCCAGTACCATTCATCTGGCCCAGAAAGTCCTCCATAGCTCTTCTGACCCCACGTCAGCTACACATTTTCTTAGATTTGTAGGCCCTCTATATCATTACCTTCCTAAGGCTTATTTTTACACGTGCTGCAGCCTGCTTATTGCCTCCCACTTCCCCACTGGGTTTTGAACTCTAGGAACTTGGAGCTCTGTTCACCATTCAATCCCCAGGGCCTAGCAGAGAAAACACTCACATACATCCTAAATTGTGTTGTGTGTTTGACAGTTTTTAAGCTTTCTAATATTTGAACTGTATGACACGTAGAAAAGAAAATGATCACAAATCCATCAATTGCATAATGAGAAAATTCTGGAATTAGAAGCCTAGGCTGATATTTCTGGAACTTTCCTTGCCTTGTTGAATTTTCTGACCATAATGTAATCATATAATACTCATCAGCATGGAGAATGCAATAAAAATGACAATGTCATCCTGAATTTATGGTCTCTAAATAGTGCGGAGCAATTTTGTGAATTATTTGTGCAAGACCGCTTTGCGGCTGGATGCTGGTGGCTCAGGAGGCTGAGATCTGAGTATCAACGTTTGAAAAGTCTGAGAGAGTCACATCTCTTATTTATTTCCCCATACTTAAAGCCAGGAGTGAAGCTGTGGCTCAAGTGCTAGAAGGTTAGCCTTAGACACAAAGCTCAGGGACATTGCCCAGTCCTTGAGGTCAAAGCCCAGGCCTTACACAAGCAAAAAAGATCCCTTTAAGGTACAATTACATCATTTCTTCTAGAGGATGGGGGTTTAACTCCTATGTGATACTGTAGAAATAAGAGTGATCAGGTGGTCACCTACTATTCAGATTGTATCAGCATGACTCATGAAGTTCCCTAAGGCAGAATATGGATTATATAAGGTAGCCTATAATATACATGTTAATGTCTATTTCTTAAGAATTATGAAGGTGAGTGCTGATGACTCACACCTGTAATCCTAGCTACTCACTATGCCAAGATCTGTGGATTTTGGTTTGAAGCCAACTCACTCAGTAAAGTCTATGAGGCTCTTATCTACAATTAACCAGAAAATACAAAACAAACAAACAAATACACCTGGCATGTGGTTGAAAGTGGTAGAGTGCTAGCCCTTACTAAAAGCTCAGGGACATCACCCAGGTCCTGAGTTCAAGCCCCATATCTAAAACAATAAATGAAAGAATTAAAAATATTTTAGGGTGAAAATATTTGCAAGTTATTTCAGTATTTCAGCTTATTCCTAAATTCTTCCATCTTGATATTCTGAAGATACTCTTTTCTTCTCCCCACATCTACTCAAACCATCTGTGTACCAAGCAAAATTTCTGAAATGTAAAACCAACTGAAATATGTCCATTGTGTTTATTCAGAAAGGACTGTAATGATAATGGGGAGTGGTAATGGCACAGCTCATAGAAGAGCTCATTTCTGTGTGAATACCTAAGGAAATCTGGACATTCTTGCCATGAGCTTATGCTAAGGATTCAGCTCCAGCACTTTGCAAACTTCTGCAAGCAGCGTGGGATGCCTACTGCTCTAAGATGGGGTTCATTACTATTACAAGTGGAAAAAGTAGAATTTTATGCAACTTGCATTTTAACTCTCCATATATCAGTCTTTAAAAATCTTGAAAACAGGACACTGGTGCCTCATACCTGTAATTTGAGCCAAAAGTCAATGACCAATTAACCACTAAAAAGCTGGAAATGGACATTGGCTCAATTGGGATAGATTGCCCTCCTTTAATGAAAAACTAAGGGATAGTGCCCACGCCTAGTTAAAACACCAAGACAAAAAAAGAATTAAAATTATTTACCATTAATTAACACTAGCATCTTAGGAACCACTTCCTTTGAATGATCCCAGCTTGTACCATGAGTGTTACTTTTATACCAGTTTGAAAAGTAGACATTCTTAAATGTTGCAGCTCAGGATAGGAATCCTTCCACATGTCCTATTTTTACTTTGCTACATGTAAACTTCCACATCCCTTAGAAAATCTTTCCTCTATGCTCCTACAAGGTAGTTATTTTCATGTCATTTTATGTCATGTTATTTTATGTCATTGAGAGTCCCCAAATAAAGATTTCCTGTTTGAGGAAAAGAATCTTTCTAGGTGATAATTTCCTGTGCACTTCACTTTTTCAATTAAAATACAAAGCCAAATCAAGTTAAAAACTTTGCTTTCATGGGTGGGGGGTGGGGGAGAAGGGAAATTGAAAATCACACAACAAGCTGATGGACACACTCAAATCTATATATAGGGAGTGACTTATTTATATATTCAAATTCAAAATATTTGAAAGGCCTACCATGTGTTCTGCTAAAAGACTTAGAATTATTTTGCTAGATAATTCTGTTCCCAGTGACATCATGATTTCTCACTACTAATCAAGATTCTGATTCACATAAACTCCTTGTTTGTATTTGTTTTTGTTCTTTGTTACATAAATATGAGGTTTATATATAAAATTTGCACTAAATTGGGCTAATGAGTCACAGATGGAAAGAGGTTGGCACATTAGCATCTAATAACATTTTAAACTCATATTCTGTAGTAAAACAAAAGCAAATTGTAAACATCTGTTTTCCACTTTGTAGTATTTCTCAGATTGTGCACAGTCTGTGTATAAAGGACTTTTTACTTAGGGAGAAGAAAAACGGGACACAGGTCACCTCAAAACTAGCCAGCTATGTCATAGCTTTATCAGATAGGTTTGGCAAAATGGGGGTGAGATTTCCTCTGATTGGCTTCCTGAGAAATCACTGCACTAAAAAAGGAGACTCAAAGACCAGAGGGCTGAGGAATGTATTTACATTATGAATCTAACTCGATTGCTTTTATTAAAAAGAAAAACATACCCCTAATATGGAGGGGGGGGGAGAAAAAGAGAAAAATATCCCTCAATCTAATAAAATTTAAAACTTAATAAACTTTGTGACGTTTCCTAAAACTATCTTCCATAATAGAATTAGATGGGAAGAGAAGAAAGGGAGGAAAGGAGTCTAGAGAGACTTGGGTCCATGTATTGCTGTGGTTGTTGTTTATTTGTGTAATAAACATGATCTGTGTATGTGTGATTTTTAATTAGGACAAAAAGCATTACTGTCATATGTTGCTAAAAACAAAATGGAGCCACGGGGCTGGGAATATGGCCTAGTGGCCAAAGTACTTGCCTCAAGTAGATGAAACCCTGGGTTCGATTCCTCAAGCACCATATATATAGAAAACAGCCAGAAGTGGTGCTGTGGCTCCAATGGCAGAGTGCTAGCCTTGAGAAAAAGAAGCCAGGGACAGTGTTCAGGCCCTGAGTTCATGGCCCAGGACTGGCAAAAAAAACCAAAACCAAAACCAAAAACAACAACAACAACAAAAAACGAAATATAGCCAAAGCAGTCTTCCTTTATTGATAACTCCAATGAGGAGAGGTTACCGAAATACAAATCTTTAAATATGTCTCCCCTGTTTTGCTTGGCTAAATAATGCCAAACCACTTTTATTCTCTAAGGGTTTGTGTGAACTATCAAGTTCTTTTGGAAAAGTTACATGACAGAAGTGCTAGCTGCAGAGTGTGACCATGAAATGTGCATGTTACAAAAGACAGATTTCCATCCTCCATTTCAGCAAGCACTCCTGAAAAAGGAGATCTGAGAGAGACATCATGATTGGACAGAGAATATTTGGCCAGGTGTATGGTAAGACTTTTTTGTGAGGCAAACTACATTTATTCCAAGAAATCCTCTGATCTGACTGAAAAAACCTCTTCCCATTCTTTCTTGTCTAAAGGAGAATTAATTACATGTGTTGTGTGTCCTCAGTTGCAAACTGAGCTGCTTAAGACATTTTCCACAAAGATCTAAAATAGTAACTTAGATGGAGAGAAGAGGGAAGTGTCCTTGGGATGGGACAACTGGCATGATGCTTTCCGTAGTTGTGCTGAAAACAAGGGAGTCTGGGAGATGTTAGCAATCACCCATCCTTACCATAGTCTACAGAAAGAGTCAAGTGCTCCTGGGATGAGATTTGTTCAGGAAGACCAAGGGATCTTTCCCCATAGATTAGGGCTAACTAGACACCATAGCTAAAGTATAACGTCCAGCTGGCTCTTGGTATGTCTTCGCCCTTCTTCAGCCTTCAGAGTGCTAGGGAAGCCTCCCACAGGACCAGACATCTCTAATACTCAGTACTGAATCAGGAAGACTTGAATAGTGCCCTACTCATTGTAGTATCTCACCCTTGTTCAGTGTGGTCTTAGATGCATTGGATAATATAACAGGAGGGATTCAAAGCTGCTCTGCTGCTTGTTCTATGAGGTGTCATGGTTTCTTCTTTTGTTGATCTCAATTAGTTTTCCACCATGACGTCTGTTAGCAAACAAGGGGCTCTTCTCTGAATTTCTCTGTCCTCTGGGCTGTTGAATCTTATCCTTTTCTGTCCTGCTCTCTCCTGTCCTATCTTATCCATTCCTCTCCTGTCCTGGTCTCCCCTATCCTATCCTATCCTATCCTATCCTATCCTATCCTATCCTATCCTATCTTATCCTTTCCAGTCCTGCTCTTTCCCATCCTCTCCTATCCTTCCCTGTTCTATCCTGCTCTCTCCTGTCATCACCTGCCCTATCCTGCCCTATCCTGCCCTGTCCTGTCCTGCCCTGTCCTGTCCTGTCCTGCCTTGTCATGTCCTCTACTGCCCTGTCCTTCCCTGTCCTATCCTAGTCTATCCTAGCCTAGCTCTAGTTGTACTATTGTACTATTGTATTATTGTACTATTGTATGCAATACTGCTCTCCTATCCTATGCTTTCCTTCCTCCTATCCTGTCCTATCCTATGTTGTCCTGCTCTTTCCTATCTTATCCTATCCTTTCTGTCCTATCCCACTGTCTCCCGTCCTTTCCTGTCCTGTCCTGCACTCTCCTATCCTTTCGTGTCCTATCCTGCCCTGTCCTGTCCTGTACTACCATGTCCTGCCTTGTCCTATTCTAGTCTAACCTAGCTCTAGTTGTACTATTGTACTATTGAACTATTGTACTATTGCACTACTGCTCACGATCCTGCTCTCTCCTACTCTATCCTTTTCTCCTGTCCTATCCTATCCTTTGCTGTCCTGCTCTCTCCAATCCTATCCTTTCCTGTCCTATCCTGCTCTCTCATATCCTTCTCTGTCCTGCCCTGCTCTCTCCTATCCTCTCCTGTCCTGTCCCACTCTCTGCTATCCTCTTCTGCCCTATCCTTCCCTATCCTTCCCTGTCCTGTCCTCTCCTGTCCTGTCCTTCCCTATCCCATCCTAGTCTAGCCTAGCCTAGCTCTAGATCTAACTGATGAATCTGTTGTTTTCCTGTTGTCCTGTTGGACTTTAGTATAGGACTAGCATTGGAGCAGGATAGGAGTTTAGGATAGGTCTGTAGGATAAGTCTACATGATAGGACTAGGATAGTATTATAGGATAGGACGAGAATAGGACCATAGGGCAGGACTCTAGGTTAAGATAGTAAGATAGCACTCTAGAAGAGGACTCTAGGCTACGACTAATTTAGGACTTTATGATAGGACTTCAAGATAGGACTTTAGCATTGGACTAGGATAGGACTCTAGGATAAGACTGGATAGGACACTAGGATAGAACTAGGATGAGACTCTATGAAGGGATCAGGATAGAACACTAGGATAGGACTAGGATAAGATGCAAGGGTAGGACTAAGTAGGACTAGAATTGGACTAGGATAGGACTCTTGAGTAGGAAGCTGGGATAGGACTCTAGGATATTACTCTAGGGTAGGACACTAGCATAGGAGTCTATGATAGTAGTGTAGGATAGGTTTATATCATAGGACTGTAGGATAGGACTAGTATAGGAATCCAGGATAGGACCCTAGGATAGGGCTCACGGATAGTACTCTAGGATAGTACTTGGAATCTTCTGGAAGTAAGTCTCTGTGCCACTGCCCTGTTCTGTGTTATATGTTTTCTGAAACCTGGGACTAGTCCAATAACTTGGAACTTCTACAATAAATTCATCTTTTTACTTGAGACTGTCTCTGAGTGGTGGACTCTTGGAGGGATGGGGGATTTCCCCCCACCCCACATGCCATTACAATAACCAGGCTTCCCTGAAGCCACTCAAGCTGACACATGAAATTAATGAGATAATCAAATGATCAGCCACTCTGGTTTGCTTGAGATTGAGGAATCTCCGAGATTGTGGAACTTCTAGAGCTAAAACCAGAAAAATCTGAGCACACCACAGAAGCCGGCCACACTACACCTATTTTCTCATTCTCTCCCTCTCTTCCTCTCTGTTTCTCTCTGTCACTGTCTCTCTGTCTCTCTGTCTCTCTCTCTCACACACACACACACACAACACACACACAAGCCATTTTCAATAGCTGTGGTTTAGATAAAATCAATAATTTTCTTTAGGAATTACATGCATTGTGGCATGAATTTGAGGGACATTTGTGTGAAAATCATATCTCTAAATAGTAGTCTTCACCAGACACTATATTGGAAATGAACTATACAACTTGGGAGTGAAGTCAGGGGAGGAAAAATTGGGAGAGAGTGAGGGAAGGAGTGACATTGTTCAAAAGGAAATGTACTCATTAGCTGACTTACGTAACTGTAACCCCTCTATATACCACCTTTACAATAAAAATTTAACAATCTAACAAAACTCTTTTTTTTTTTTTTTTTGGCCAGTCCTGGGGCTTGGACTCAGGGCCTGAGCACCGTCCCTGGCTTCTTTTTGCTCAAGGCTAGCACTCTGCAACTTGAGCCACAGCGCCACTTCTGGCCATTTTCTGTATATGTGGTGCTGGGGAATGGAACCCAGGGCCTCATGTATACGAGGCAAGCACTCTTGCCACTAGGCCATATCCCCAGCCCAAAAATTTAACAATCTAAAGAGACTAAAATAGTAGTCTTATGCTCAGTAAGGTGAGGTGATTATAGGATGAGACTGTATCAGGAAGAGGATTTGTCCACGCCAGATAGAGTTTATAAACTATAAATTCATTGGGAAAAATATTTGAGGAACAGTATGCATTGTTTCAATTGTTTGTCTTTTTTTTTTTTTACCACCAATACCCTTGCTCTATAGACCTGCAAAGTTTAATGTAACATCCACTGAAGGAGGCATCTTGGCATAGGCAAAGACTGATTCCAGCTGGCAAAGAATTCAGTGAGTGTGGAGAGTAGTTTGGCAATGAATAGTTGTTTAAAAAAACAATGTAAGTGTGACAAAAAGAAAAAAAGTAAGTATAATACAAAATTAAAAGAAAAAAGTAAGTGTGAAGGAAGTTAACTTATGTGTTAGTTATCTTGCCATTGGAATAACAAAATACTTGAGATCAACAGGTTAAAAAGAGAAAAGGTTAAGGGAGAACACATCTGTGATTTCAGCATTTTGGAGGCAGAGACAGGAGGATTGGAAGCTGAAGGCCAGCCTGGCTACACAAACATACCCTATCCCTTCAAAGAAAAAAGAAAAAAGGAAAGAAAAAGAAATAAGAAAAGGAAGCTTTGGTTTATTTTGGCCCACAATTTTGCAGGTTTCGGTTTGTGGTTTGTTGCTCATTGTTTTGTTGAGATGATATTTGTGATGAAAATATATGTAAGAAGAAGATAGCCAGTTCACAAAAGCTGAAAGAAAAGACTCAGCATCCCCGTTAAGCACACACCTCCAATGATCTCATTTCCTCCCACCTGACTCTGCTTCTTAAAGGATCCATCACTTTTCACAAGCACCATGGGGTGGGGATCAAGCCTTTCACACATAGGCCTTTGGGGTGGGGGGAAACTTATTCAAACTTGCAAAACTAGTTTTGTTTGTTTGGTTTGGTTTTTGCTGCCAGTCCTGGGGCTTGAACTCAGGGCCTGAGCACTGTCCCTGGCTTCTTTTTGCTCAAGGCTAGCACTCTATGACTTGCCACTTCTGGCTAGATAGATATATTGATATATAATTATAAATATATATATGTATATATATATAGATATAGATATATGTGTGTGTGTGTGTGTGTGTGTGTGTGTGTGTGTGTGTGTTGTTGAGGAATTGAACCCAGGGCTTCATGTATATGAGATGGAGCACTTTACCACTAGGCCATATTCCCATCCCCCAAAACCAGTTTTAATCGGGGCTGGGGATATAGCCTAGTGGCAAGAGTGCCTGCCTCGGATACACGAGGCCCTAGGTTCGATTCCCCAGCACCACATATACAGAAAAAACGGCCAGAAGCGGCGCTGTGGCTCACGTGGCAGAGTGCTAGCCTTGAGCGGGAAGAAGCCAGGGACAGTGCTCAGGCCCTGAGTCCAAGGCCCAGGACTGGCCAAAAAAAAAAAAAAAAACCAGTTTTAATCGAGTTGCCTGGCCCATTACAATCACAGGCCAGAGGAGTTGCTGGGTTGCCTTTTGCTATTGAAGAATCTGGGAGGCAAGATTCTAACCAGTTCTGCCCTGGGAGGAAGGAGACTGGGTCATGAACATTTACCTTGTAGTCTCTGTGATGGACACTTCAGAGGGTCTCCGTGGAAACGTGATGTGTGTTTCTCGGAGTTGATGCATGTGTGATAATGAGACATGAAGAGTCCTGTGCTTTCACTACAGCACAGAGGTAATGCAGGGGTTCCTTGTAATGCTTCCTAGGGGAAGTTAACTCAGCCTGGAGCCCCCTTAGCATCATCCTGCAGAGAAGGTTGCTTTCCTGGTGGGAGAACCCCAATAAAGAGAGTTTGGCGTGACTATCAAACATCTAGAGGATTCTATTTAGGGATATTAATGACAAGCCAAAGAAAAAGGCCTTTCATTTAACAAAGGTAAACTGAGAAAACTCTGCTGGAGAAAGCACTATCTTTAATCAACTGTCAAGCGCAGAGTGCTCCAATGCCAGACCACAACAATACTAGCCATAAAAGTGAGTATTGTGGGTTTCACACAATGCCTTGTTCTCCCAGAAGAGTCTTGGAAGGGCCAGAGATGTAGACAAAGATTCTGGGAGAGAAGAGGTAATGGTAGGAGGGTGAGGAAAATCTGGGCGTCCACATTTCTTTTTACTATCTAATACCTAAAGTCTAAAGCTTTTCATGACATGGTAGATGAATATTTCTGTACAGACATTTCCATGATGGATTTTTGTCCTGGATATTTTATCTACTCAAACATAACTTCTTGGGACAGAGTAAACATCATGAAAATTACAGAAAACTTGTACGATTGGTTAAACTTATCCAAGAATGAGAAGAAATACACTCTGTCATGCCATGTCAGGCCCTACTGGCTCCCACCTATAATCCTAACTACTCAGAAGGAGGAGATCTGAGAATTGTGGTTTGAAGCTAGCCTGGGTAGGAAAGTAGGCAAGACTCTTATCTCCAATAAACCACACAGAAAATGCTGGAATTGGTGTTGTTGTTCAAGTAGTAGAACATTAGAATTGAGCAAAAGAAGCTCAGGGACAGTGCCCAGACCCTGGTTCAAATGCCAGGACTGGAAAAAAATGAAAGAAAGAAAATACATTCTTAGATTGGGTTTAAAGGGTGTGTTTGTGTGTGTGTGTGTGTGTGTGTGTGTGAGAGAGAGAGAGAGAGAGAGAGAGACAGACAGACAGACAGACAGACAGACAGACAGAGACAGAGACAAAGAGGTGGGGGATGAGTTCAGTGTTTCATAGCAGCTAGCATTTGCAAAATTCTGGCACTGTTACATTACATGTGATAATTCATTTTATGTTCACAGAATTTCCATGGACGAGGTGTTGTTGCTGCCCACCTTACAGGTGAGGAGGCTGAAAACCAGCGAGGCTATGCAGTCAGCCAACATCACAGGAGCAGTAAGAGAAGTGAGGCGAGGAAGCCAAAGATTGAGGTTCAGGAGTACACACGTTACTTCTCTTTACTTCCAAAAGATGCTACAGGCATCATCATGAGACTCTCTCTCATCAGGAGCCAGCAGGTGGGAACAAGGGCCTGGGAAGCAGCATGGGTCTGAAGGCTGCCTAATAGCAGCAACCTTAGGAACCCCTCTGAACGCAGGTGCAGGGCTGGCTGGAATGCTGCAGGTTTTCACCCACAAAAAACTCAGAGGAGACCTTGGCTGTTGGGCAAATATTTCTGACCAAATGAAAGCCTTCTTGGAGATGGTTTTTTTTTTTTTTATTATCTTTCCAAGTATTATTTCACCTGTCTTTTCTTCCTTTTGCAATATGTTACTTCTTGCCAAGCTCCTGTTTCCTGGGCCTCTTTCTCTTCCTTCAAGGTGCTGATATGAAAAGTCATTGTTTAATTCTTACCCCCTTTTAACTCTGAGATGATGCCACATCCAAAATAGATGCTTTTCTGATGAAGTGGCCACTCCATACAGAACACTCACTTTTATATCTTTGAGAGTAGACATCAAACACAGTCCAAAATGTTCCCCATGCTGTTGGGCCTGATTATTTATTCTGATACAGACTTGATGCTCATTGTAAGTTAGACATAATGGAGAATGCACTCATGGAAAAAAGTAAGTACATGAGTAAGGGCAGAGTTAAAAATTTTCCAACCTTGAAAGTCAGAGAAGGCAGTCACTTTCCATGAACTTCTCACCTTCTCACACTTTTTATATTAGTAAAATCAAGGGAAAATTATTTTATTACATCAGGCAAGATTTAATGTAAAAGTAAGGAAGATGAGCAGAGGTGCGTAGCCGGAAATGGAGAAACTTGGTATTTTTTTACCTCCTTTCTGCTTTGTTGGGGGAATCCCCACTCCCCCTTCCAAGAAAAGGGGGCTGGAGAGAGGAGGAAGCATCCACAGGAAGGAGAGATGGTGGCCTCGAGGCAGTGCCTACCTTCCAATGGTGGGGGGGGGTGAGTTTTCAAAGAGTAATAGTTGCATAGGTTTGATTTTAAAAAGTTGTTGTTGTTGTTTATTGCTCCTTAGCTGCATGTGGTGGCTCATGCCTGTCATCCTAGCTACTCAAGAGGCTGAGATCTGGAGGATTGCAATTCAAGGCAAACCTGAGCAAAATTAAATAAATAAATAAATAAATAAAGCACAAGTCCTCATTTGATTCAATAAAATCTGGGTGTGGAGGTGTTTGCCTGTCATTTCACCTATGTGGGAAGTCTAACTAAGGGGACTGAGGCCCAGCCCGACCTGAGGGTGGGGAAAAGCAAGACTGTCTCAAAAGCAAGAAGAGCAAAAAGGGGAAGGGCAGAGCACTTACGGAGCAAGCATATGTCCCTGAGTTCAAGGCCCAGTCCTACAGAATTTTTTGCTTTCCTAGTTTAATTTTAAATTTTATCACATAGATACATGCATTCCTAGCTATGTACGTATAGTTAAAATGTAAGTGTTTAAACTTGATATAAATATATAAACTTTGATCTAAACTGAGGTCAAAGAGTTGGTTGAGCATAGAGTAAAGCAGCAGTGTGTGGCAGATAAATTCCCTGGGCGTCTAGCGCAGAGTAGAATCATGGCCTTGTAAGGACTGTACTCAGGGGGTGTCTTGAAGTTTTCATCCAATCAACAGTTCTGCTCTGACCTCTCACATTGCTCACTTCACTTCCTACCCCTCACCTCATGTGCCTGAGTTGCATGTTAAAGATGATGTATGTCATATGAGATATATATTACGTATGTGATCTGGGTGTATGTGTGTATATAATGTTTGTATGTATGCTAGACCAGTAGAAATGGCTGGAAAATAGACTATCCAGGTAAGGAAATTACCATTGAGCCCCTTCTGCTTTATGCTTTGTTACTCATATGTATTTTTCTTCCTCCACCAGCCACCTATCCATCCTTCTGCTTCCTCCTCCTCGTAGCGGGGATTATAGACATGCACCACCATGGCTGCCTTATGTTTCAGATAGAATTTTGCTAACTTTTCTGCTCAAGCTGCTATCAAATTTCAACCCTCCAGTCTCTAGTATTCCCACTTTGCGGAGATCACAGGCATGTAACATTTATTTAATTTTTAGGTAATATGTGGGGTAATTAAACAGAATTACATTATTGGGAAATCTAAGGAATAGCCATTGGACACTTAAACAATGTACTATGATTTTAGTTCTTTTTCTTACAATGTTATTTTATGAAAACATATTTGTTCATTTTTGTGTTTATCCTCAGTTCTTTCTACATGCACTGTTAAATTTCTCATGTAGCAGTTTTTTAAATGATCAAATACATCAGAATGTCATTTCTTCATAGTGTGAATTTGAGCAGGTTTGCAGGAACCTATTAGTCCAAACAAAAGAACAAGAAGACAAAAGCTAGTCAGTTTTAGGATTTTTATTCCTGAATGATCAATGTGTATTTGTCTATTGTTTAAAGTATATTTGTCTTTCTTGTGTTGTTGAGAGTGTGTGTGTGTGTGTGTGTGTGTGTGTGTGTGTGTGTGTGTGTGTGTGTGTGTATGCATGCACCAATCCTGGGGCTTGAATTCAGGGCCTTGGTGCTGTCTCTGAGCTTTTGTGCTCAAGGCTAATATTTTACCACTTGAACCACAACTTCCCATCTGGCTTTTTGGTGTTTTCATTGGAGTTATGAATCTCACAGTCTTTCCTGCCCAGGCTTACTTTGGGTTGGCTTTGAACCAGGATCCTCAGATCTCAGTCCCCTGAGTAGCAAGGATTATAGGCATGATCCACAAGCACACCGCTAGATTGCTTTTTCTATACTTTTTAGAAATAGAGTAAAAATTTAGATTTGGATTTTATATACTTAGATTTATTTATTTATTTATTTTATCTCTTTATTCTATTTGCATGCGTGTACCAGGGCTTGAACACAAGGCTTGCTCAGCTGGTTCTCTATACTTTCAGCCCAACTGTTTGCTAGTTGTTTCAATTTTTTCTCTCCAGGCTGGCTTTGAACCTTGATTCTTCAAGATTTCAGCCTCCTGAGTAATTAGGTTTACAGGTACAAGCTGCCAGGACTCATTTTATTGTTTTTGTTTTTGCTTTTCTGGCCAATCCCAGGGCTTCAACTCAGGGCCTGAGCACTGTCCCTGGCTTCTTTTTTTCCTCAAGGCTAGCACTCTGCCACTTGAGCCACAGCACCACTTCTAGCTGTTTTCTGTATATGTGGTGCTGGCGAATTGAACCCAGGGCTTCATGTGTATGAGGTAAGCACTCTTGCCACTAGGCCATATCCTCAGGCCCAGGACTCATTTCAAATAGATGTTTTCAACAGATATTTTTTCCATGATTATTTAGCAAGATTGTTATTTTCTTATGGCACTGGGATTTGGAGCCAGGACTCATGCTTGTCAAGCATATGCTCTCACTTGAACCACACCCTCAACGTATCAGTTTTGGATCTACCAATCATGGCAACTTCTTGTGATTCAAATGAACACCAACTAGCCAGCACTCTGCTAGGCACTGAGTCATGTATTCTTACCCCAGTACCTCACGTTACAAAGGAGAAAAGATAATAAAAGCTGTCTTGTAAAATCCACTAATCAAGCTATAACAGCAACAATAAAGAATAACACATTTCTAAAAGCTGAACAGTAATGTGATTGTTCGCATATATTGGAACATTTTGATGAAGTCCTATGAAATAGGGACTTTAAAAAGTGTACGGGGGGATAACCTTTCCTAAAGCATAAACAAATAAACGTATTATAACAGGAGAAAGTTGGAATGCATGCTTGTTTATTTCCATGTTAAAATAAAGAAACTTTTAACCTCTTGTGGGTAAATATGTGTTCATTACTTAATTAACTTCTGGCTAGAAAGTCTTCAGGAGGATAAAAAAAATAGTCTGTGCATAATATACGTTTGCTGGAAAGTAGAGGGCTGAAACAAAAGCAACATCTAAGTTTTTGCTCTGAAAGCAGAAAATTGAATACAGTAGTAATGACTTCAGCATGCTACTTTTCCCAGAAATGATCAATAAAGAAGAAAAGTCAAGCTCTCCTTTGAGTGGTAGGATTCCATAAAGAATAAGAACTACGTGCTTTGGGAACACCAATTGAGAAGAGAATGTCCAAATAAGAGTGTGTAAGGAGGAATGGAAAAACACAAAACTGTTCCATTAAAAAGGTGTTTAAGGAGCTTATTGCCCCTCAGCGTGCATGCATGTAAGGTCCATTAGCATTAATGACCACAGCCTGGGACTCGAGAATAGAAAGATTTGTGTCTGTGTGATTAAATGAAGTCTAGGAAAAGTCAATTAAACACACACACACACACACATACACACACACAGCAGTTTACAGGTTTAATAGACTTACAAGTATCTGCAAAAAAAAAAGAGGCATTTAATTTTAATTAATGGCAGAATATGTGTTTCTCTATCTAATGACAAAAAAAATTCATTAAAATGGCAAAAGCAAAATAATTTGAAATAAGCCCAAGCTTAGTTCTGAAAATCATGGCTCAAAGTTATTCCTTATACTCCACATGGTAAACTTGACCTCTTGTGCAAGGTTTATACTTTGCATTCAAATCAGAATATTGACTTATGGAAGGAATTCAAATCCATTGCCCAATTTTCCAACTTAGAGAGAGATGGACAGACATACAGACAAATATCTACACATGCATAAAAACAGCACAACATATATGTATATACAGACATACAGTCATTGAATAGACATGAAACCCTAGCTTTTGGTCGTTTACAAAAGGAAGTATAACCTATCTACATTTTTTTTTCAGTGCCAGAGATCTAACCTATAGCTTTGTGAATCCTAGGCAAGCATTCTGCCACTGAGGTAGATTTTCTTCCCCTCCAAAATACACAGTGATGCACAGAGCAGGTATACAGATGACTAAACTGTTTCCGGAAGAATAATTTGAGATTGCTTTGCTGCAGTTAATACAGAGTTTCAAGAGAGCAATGAAGTTCTTAATCCAAAAGAGATAGTAACATGTAATGGCTTTCTTTGTAAAGTTAATTTACAAATAAAAGTTTCAGAGTATTACTTATTTCTCATAAGTCATAAATTACTGGAAAGCAGACACGTCATAGTCTTCAGAGCACCAGCCTTGATCAAAAGAGTTCAGGGACAGCACCCAAGCTCTGAGTTCAAGCCCTAGGACCATAGATAGGTAGATAGACAAATAGGTAGAAAGACAGCCAGACAGATAGATATACAATAATTAAAACCGGTATGGTGGTATATGCCTATGATCTTAGCTACTCTGGATGCTGTGATGTAAAGATCGCAGTTCATACTCAGCTCAGGCAGGAAAGTTTGTGAGAATTGTATCTCCACTGAACCAGCAAAATGCCACAAGTAGAGCTATGGTTCAAGTGGGAGAGTGCCAGCCTGGACCAGAAAAAGCTAAGGGACAGGGCTCAGGCTCTGAGTTCAAGTCCCCAAACTGATACCCCCTGAAAGAAGAAGAAGGAGGAGAGAAGAAGAGAAGGAGAGAAGAATAGACAATGACATAAACGACAGAAAAGTGAAAGGGGAGGGCTAGAGGAAGGGAGAAAGAAGGAAGAGGAGGGGGAGGATGATCAAATAATTAGGTGTTCCCTAAGGGTTGGAGGGACTGTAGCCTCTGGCAGGAAAAATACTGGGTGGGATTTTCCTGGGCTACACAGTACACAGTACTACACAGTACATTCCAGGGACAGGATAAATACACTGAGCTTGAACCCAATGACGACTTGAAGGAATTGTAGGCTGAAGTGTTGGCAAAGCTTCTGGTTGAGGTTTTCTATCCCAAAACATGGGATTCACAGTGTGTCACGGGTGTGTGGATATGAAAGTCTAAAACTGGCTCTCTGATTCCAAGAAGAAGGACTAGAAGCTGGACTCAGGTAGCTCTTTTCATCATGGTGGGTAAATGAAGGACGCTGGGCATAGAAGAGAACTGTCTGGAAATGGGGTGAATGGAAGAAGTGGAGGCCTCCCCAAGAATGCAGTCTGCACTCAGCCTGGCCCGATGCCTACCCTGTTGGCTGTGAAGATATTTGCCAGATCTTCTGAGTTTTCCGAAGCTGGAAATTCAGTTGCATTTTTTTTCTGGGTGGGAAATTTCCTATTTTTAAAACACAGTATGGGCCAAACCAAACACATTTGTGGGTTGAATTCAGTCTGACACCTGGCATTTGGATACTTCTGATTTATAGTGCTCACAAAACATGACGTTTCTGTTCCAATTTGGAGTCATGAAGTTTTGTGACTTCCAGGCTCATACCATTTTTCTGCATGCTGTCTTCTCCCTTCACTCCTTCATTATTTATACATGTCAACATTGTCCCTACTTTTAGTGGCACAACTTTTTGGCATCGTTAGCATTTTTGCATGACTTATTACAGTGCTTTACATAACACAATACTACTTTAGACTTTTTAAAAATTAATTTTTTTTCCTGATGTTTTAACTTAAATTTTAAAAAAAAATTAAGTAGTTGTACTTAAGAGGCTTCGATTCCATAAGGCAGCTTAGGAGTACAATGCATCTTAATTGATGTCATCTCTTTTTACACCCCCATCTTTCCCCAAACCTCATCCCATCTCTACCCTCAAGTTATATAGTTCAATTTTAACATCATGTACTCATGCAGTGTGTGTGTGTTTGTGTGTTTGTGTTGATTTTGAGGTTTGAACTCAGTGTCTGGGTGCTCTCCCTGACTTGTTTGCTCTCTCCACTTGGGCCCCAGCTCCACTTTCAGTTGGTGGATTGGAAATAATAGTCTGACAGACTCTCCTGCATGGGCTGGATTTGAACTGTGATCCTCAGATCTCAGCCTCCTGAGTAGCTAGGATTATAGACATGAGTCAACAGCACTTGTCTTATGCGCTTTTAAAACAAGTCAAAGAAAACTTACTGCTCTACTTGGAATCATTCTCTGAAGCTTCATTTGTCAAAACTCAAACATCTCAAAGCCATTTTGGGATTCCCACTTCCAGTAATAGTTGATTCTAATACAGCCCAACTTTCTTGTAAAACAAACTAAAATATCTGAGGAAAATATAGCAAACATCTTATTAATAGCCCCAAAGATCTCGCAAGACAATGAAGATTTTCCTGGAGAGAACAGAATGAATGGAGGAACATATGAGCTGGTACCTCTCATCCTAGGCTTGGGGGAGGGTGGCTTGTCACCAATAGGAAGCCAGAGGTATCTGCAGTCAGGAGGTTCACATGTCATCATCCTGGGACAAGTCAGTGAAATGATTCTTAACCCATGCTTCCTATTGCCCATTAAGGCTACCCAGAGGATCTGACCACCAGCCTGAGGTTATTCAGCATCCTAACTTGACCTTTCCAGTGCCCCTGTCCTTTTCCCATGGTGATTGTTTCTTATATTTGCGTAGAGTCCACTGGGCCAAAACCTACTCAGCTGCCCCACTGTGCTCCTCATTACCCTAGCAATGTTCAGGGCCACAGGCAATGTGAATCCTTACCAAATGATGCCAAAACCTATTCCTCAGGCCTCCAAAGGCACCTGCCCTGAGTCCACCCTCCAACGTGCATCTCTTAGCTTTGCATTGTGCATCCCTGGGTCCTAGAGCCAGGGGGGGTAGGAACAGGGAATGGTGTGTGTGTGTACGTGTATGCACACATGTGTGAAAGTGGCCTGGAGATTGGGTGTCCACAACACCCAGCATGGTGCTTGATTTTAAGACCTTAAAACAGATTATCAAAAACCAACAAACATGGGGCTGGGGATATAGCCTAGTGGCAAGAGTGCCTGCCTCGGATACACGAGGCCCTAGGTTCGATTCCCCAGCACCACATATACAGAAAACGGCCAGAAGCGGCGCTGTGGCTCAAGTGGCAGAGTGCTAGCCTTGAGCGGAAAGAAGCCAGGGACAGTGCTCAGGACCTGAGTCCAAGGCCCAGGACTGGCCAAAAAAAAAAAACCAACAAACATATCAGTCACTAGGGTTATGTAAGGCTTGGACTTGTTACTATGACAACAAGAGAGTAACCCGGTTATGATAACAAAAACTCTATCTAAATTCCAGTCTTGCACAAGTTGGATTCCCATATCAGGGGCCGGCTGTGTAATCGATGGACATCAAGTGAGTGGACTTGAAGATTTCGGTCATGAGGTAGTTGTAATATATAGCCTTCCTGGATCACAGTCTAAACTCACCACCAGAATCAGCCCAGTGCCTCTCTCCAATGCTAACTAACGTCTAGACTTCATCACATTTCACATCCAGACATTAGTGACAGGGTCTGAACACATGGGCCATGTAAACAATGAGCCAATATTCCACTAATTATTGCAAGTAACTAAACGCAGTCCTCCCAAGCTCCTGGAGTTGTCAACATGCTCCAGGAAAAATCAGACACTGCTCACAAAAAAGCACTTCTGTCTTCAGTAATAATTGTCTTAGAGATGTTGGGATGCCATGCCAAGTGCGATTTATTGGGAGAACTGAGTAAAATTTGTTTTAGAAAGTTTCTTCTTAAAAGACAATAAACTCTCTATAGTTGCATATTATGTCCTCCTTCAGTTTGTCTAAATGTTCTCACTTTATTGGATACTTTGTACAAATAGAAAATATATAATAAATTATTTTTTTAAAGCAAGTAGAGGGGCTGGGAATATGGCCTAGTGGCAAGAGTGCTTGCCTCTTATACATGAGGCCCTGGGTTCGATTCCTCAGCACCACATATACAGAAAATGGCCAGAAGTGGCGCTGTGGCTCAAGTGGCAGAGTGCTAGCCTTGAGCAAAAACGAAGCCAGGGACAGTGCTCAGGCCGAATTCATGGCCTAGGACTGGCAAAAAAAACAAAAAAGCAAGTAGAAGCCAGGCTCTATTGGCTCATGCCTGTAATCTTAGCTACTCAGGAGGCTAAGATCTGACGATCACAGTTTGGAGCCAGCCTGGGCAGCAGCGTTTGTGAGACCTTTATCTTCAATTAATCACAGAAAAAAGCCACAAGAAGTTCTATGGCTCAAGTGGTAGAAAGCTAGCTGTGAGCAAAAGGAGCTCAGAATCAGCGCTTAGGTCCAGAGTTCAAGTCCCAAGACCAGCCAAATAAATAAATGAATGAATAAAAAGGAAGTCAAAATTGCATGTCATAATTAAGAATAATGAATATATAATCCAATGTGATAGAATGTAGTTACTATGTCAGACAACCATCTCCTCTCTCCAGTTTTGAAATAGTCGCATCATTCCAGAGAAATGTACCATTTAGTAATTGCCCCCAATTCTCCCCTCTCCCCATGTCCTGGTCAGTACCAGTGCATCCCTTGTGTCCGTAGCTTTGATTCTTCTTGATTTCTTATATGAAAGTGTTGTGCAGTATACAACCTCTTTAAGTCTGGCTTCTTTCATTTTGCACAATATTTTTGAGTTCCCTACAGGTGGTAGCATGTATTAGTACTTTTTATAGCTGAGCAATATACATCTTATGTAGCTTTTTCAATTTGCTTGTATAGCCGTCAATGGATGGCATTTGGGTAGTTTTCCGTTTTGATGATCATAAACAATACTTCACTAAACATTCCTGCACAAATGTCCGTGTAGACATGCGTTTCTATTCCTCTGAAGCATGTATCTAGGAGTGGAATTGCTGGTCACATGATAATTCTAAATTTAACTTCTTGAGGAACTGCTAAAATATAGCAAAGTATTCTATATTATAGATATAACTACATATATACACAATATATTGCATATTTTATTTTAATGAGCTGTAATTCATATAATAAAACTTACGACCTTAAAAATATATTATACCTCTCAGTTTGTTTTTGCTTTCCACTCTCGTTTTGGAAGTGGTTTTCAGTTCATATCAGGAATTCCTGTTCTGAATAATATTTTCGTTCAGGTTTGAATTTCTACTTTCGGTATGCAGATTTTTATGCTTTCCAATCCCACTTCTAGTTTCTAGTTCTGTTTCGGGTTCAGTTTGTTTCCATTTCAATTCTCGTTTTGGAGTTAGTTTTCGGTTCATAATTGGATTGTCACATCCAAGAGCAGAATCCTTCACTGTTCTGGTTTTGGTTAATCCTTCCTATTTGGCATTTATTTGCGGTTTCCTGTTCCACTTCCGGTTTGGAGTTTGGTTTCATTCTCAGTTTGTTTTCCATTTCCACTCCTGCTTTGGAGGTCGTTTTCAGTTCATATTTGGATTATTGGCCGTTTTGAATTCCCCTTCCAGTTGCGAGTTCGGTGTACGTCTTAATTTGTTCTTGCTTTCCACTGTCGTTCTGGAGGTTGTTTTCGGTTCATATAAGGAATTCCAGTTCCGAATAGCAGTTTCGTTCAGGTGTTTGTTCTGGTTTGGATTTCTACTTCCGGTATGGAGTTTTTTGCACTTCCCTAATCCCACTTCTGGTTGCTAGTTCTGTTTCAGGTTCAGTTTAGTTTCGGTTAAATTCTCATTTTGGAGTCAGTTTTCAGTTCATAATTCGATTTTCACATCGGGAGAGCAGTTTCCTTGATTTTGTTCAGGTTTTGGTTTCACCATCCCATTTGGCGTTTTCAGTTCATATTTGGATTTCCACTTCCGGATAAAAGTTTTGTTGACGTTTTTGTTCTGGTTTTGATTCCTACTTCCCATATGGAGTTTGTTTGTGATTTCGAATCCCACTTTCCGTTTCGAGTTTGGTTTCGGTTTCAGTTTAGTTTCGGTTTCCATTGTCATTTTAGAGCTATTTTTGGATCATAAATAGTGTTTGACATCCAGAAAGCAGTTTCCATGAGGTTTTTGTTGTTGTTTTGGTTTCTCCTTCTGATAGGGATTTTAGTTGCTGTTTCGAATTCCACTTCCGGTTTGGAGTTCAGAGTCAGTCTCTGTTTTGTGTTTTCACTCTTGTTTTGGAAGATTTTTCGGGTCATATTTGGATTTCCACTTCCTAGTTGGATTTCTGTTGACGTTTTTGTACTGGTTTTGATTTCTATTTCTCATATAGAGTTTGTTTGTGCTTTCGAATCCCACTTCCGGTTTCGAGTTCGGATTCAATTTCAATTCTTGTTTTAGAGTCAGTTTTCGGTTCACAATTCGATTTTCAAAACCTGAGAGCATTTTCTCTTAGGATTTTGTTCTGGTTTTGGTTTCTCCTTCCCACTGTGTTTTTATTTGCTGTTTCAATTTCCACTTCAGTTTGGAGTTCGGTTTCAATCTCTGTTTGTTTTCTGTTTCCACTCGTTTTCGAGGTGGTTATCGCTTCATATTAGGATTTCCAATTCCGGATAAAAGTTGTGTTGACATTTTTGTTCTGGTTTTGATTTCTACATGCCGTATGGAGTTTGATTGCTATTTGGAACCCCACTTCCAGTGTCAAGTTCGGTTTTGTTTTCAATATATTTTCGGTTTCCATTCTTGTTTTAGAGTTATTTTTCCGCACATTAATTGATTTTCACATCGGGAAAGCAGTTTCCTTGAGGTTTTTGTTCTGGTTTTGGTTTCTCCTTCCCATTGGGATTTTATTTGCTGTTTCGGATTCCACTACCGGTTTGGAGTTCGGTGTTGGTCTCTGTTTTCCATTTCCACTCTTGTTTTGGAAGTTTTTTCGGTTCATATTTGGGTTTCCACTTCCTAGTAGGATTTCTGTTGCTGTTTTTGGGCTGGTTTTGCTTTCTACTTTCCATATGAAGTTTGTTTTCGGTTTCGAATCCCACTTCCGGTTGCGAGTTCAATTTCTGTTTCAGTTTAGTTTAGGTTTCCATTCTCGTTTTAGAGTTATTTTTCGATCATAAATCAATTTTCACATCGGGAAAGCAGATTCCATGGGGTTTTTGTTCTGGTTTTCATTTCTCCTTCCCATTGGGTTTTTATTTGCTATTTCGGATTCCACTTCCGGTTTGGAGTTTGATGTCGGTCTCTGTTTGTTTTACGTTTCCCCTCTTGTTTTGGAAGATTTTTTGGTTCATATTAGAATTTACACTTTTTAGTATGATTTCTTTTCACGTTTTTGTCCTAGTTTGGATTTCTATTTCTCATATAGAGTTTGTTCGTGCTTTCGAATCCCACTTCAGGTTTCGAGTTCGGCTTTGATTTCAATTCTCACTTTAGAGATAGTTCTGTTCATAATTCGATTTCCAAAACCTTAGAAGTTTCTTTGGGGTTTTTGTTCTGGTTTTGGTTTCTCCTTCCCATTGGGTTTTTATTTCCTCATTCAAATTGTACTTCCGGTTTGGAGTTCTGTTTTGACCTGAGTTTGTTTTCTGTTTACAATCTTGTTTTGGAGGTATGTTTCCGTTCATATTTTGATACCCACTTCCGGGTAGAAGTTTTGTTGAAGTTTTTTTCTGGTTTTGATTTCTACTTCCTGTATGAAGTTTGTTCCCACTTCCGGTTTCTAATTCGGTTTTGGTTTCAATTTAGTTTCGGTTTCCATTGTCGTTTTAGAGTTATTTTTCGGCTCATTAATCGATTTTCACATAGGGAAAGCAGTTTCCATGAGGTTTTTGTTCTGATTTTGGTTTCTCCTTCCCATTGGTATTTTATTTGCTGTTTTGGATTCCACTTCCGGTTTGGAGTTTGGTGTCGGTCTCTGTTTGTTTTCCGTTTCCACTCTGCTTTTGAAATTTTGTCGGTTCATATTTGGATTTCCAAGGAATTTCTGTTGATGTTTATGTACTGGTTTTGATTTATATTTCTCATATAGAGTTTGTTTGTGCTTTCGAATCCCACTTCAGTTTTCGAGTTCAGCTTCGATTTCAATTCTCGTTTTAGAGTCAGTTTTCGGTTCATAATTCGATTTTCAAAACAGGAGAGCTTTTTCTCTTAGGATTTTGTTCTGGTTTTGGTTTCTTCTTCCCATTGTGTTTTTATTTGCTGTTTCGAATTCCGCTTCTGTTTGGAGTTCGGTTTCGATTCAATTCTCGTTTTAGAGTTAGTTTTCGCTTCATAATTCGATTTTCAAAATCGGCGAGCTGTTTCTTTGGGGTTTTTGTTTTCGTTTTGGTTTCTACTCCCCCTTGGGTTAGTATTTGCTCTTTCAAATTCCACTTCCAGTTTGCAGTTCCATTTCTGTCTCAGTTTGTTTTCTGTTTCCACTCTTGTTTTGGAGGTGGTTTTTGGTTCACATTTGGATTTCCACTGCCGGATAAAAGTTCTGTTGACGTTTTTGTTCTGGTTTTGATTTCTACTTCCCGTATGGAGTTTGTTTGCGATTTTGGATCCCACTTCCGGTTTCGAGTTCAGTTTCGATTTCAGTTTAGTTTCGGTTTCCTTTCTCATTTTAGAGTTATTTTTCGGTTCATAAATCGATATTCACATCGGGAAAGCAGTTTCCATGAGGTTTTAGTTCTGGTTTTGGTTTCTCCTTCCCATTGGCATTTTATTTGCTGTTTCGGGTTCCGCTTCTGGTTTAGAGTTCCGTTTCTGTCTCAGTTTGTTTTCTGTTTCCAGTCTTGTTTTGGAGGTGGTTTTCGGTTCATATTTGGATTTCCACTTCCACATAAAAGTTCTGTTGATGTTTTTGTTCTGGTTTTAATTTCTTCTTCTTGTATGGAGTTTGTTTTCGATTTTGAATCCCACTTCCGGTTTCGAGTTCGGTTTCGGTTTCAGTTTTGTTTCGGTTTCCATTCTGGTTTAAGAGTTATTTTTCGGATCATAAACTGATTTTCACATTGGGAAAAAGTTTTCTTGAGGTTTTTGTTCTGGTTTTGGTTTCTCCTTCCCATTGGGATTTTATTTGCTGATGCGGATTCCACTTCCGGTTTTGAGTTCAGTGTCGGTCTCTGTTTGTTTTCCATTTCCACTCTTGTTTTGGAATTTTTTCGGTTCATATTTTGATTTCCACTGCCTAGTAGGATTTCTGTTAACGTTTTTGACTGGTTTTGATTTCTATTTTTCATATAGAGTTTGTTTGTCCTTTCAAATCCCACTTCGGGTTTTGAGTTAGGCTTCAATTTCAATTCTCGTTTTTTAGTTAGTTTTCGGTTCTTAATTCGATTTTCACATCAGGAAAGCAGTTTCCATGAGTTTTTTGTACTAGTTTTGATTTCTACTTCTCTTATGGAGTTTGTTTGCGATTTCGAATCCCACTTCCGGTTTCAAGTTCAGTTTCGGTTTCAGTTTAGTTTAGTTTTCCATTCTCGTGTAAGTTATTTTTTGGATCATAAATCGATTTTCACATCTGGAAAGCAGTTTCCATGAGGTTTTTTTTCTATTTTGGTTTCTCCTTCCCATTGGGATTTTATTTGCTGTTTCAGATTCCAATTCCAGTTTGGAGTTCGGTGTCGGTCTCTGTTTTCCATTTCCACTCTTGTTTTGGAAGTTTTTTTGGTTCATATTTGGATTTCCACTTCCCAGTAGGATTTCTGTTCACGTTATTCTACTGGTTTTGACTTCTATTTCTTGTATAGAGTTTGTTTGTGCTTTCGAATCCCAAATATGGTTTCAAGTGCGGCTTCGATTTCAATTCACATTTTAGTTAGTTTTCGGTTCATAATTTGATTTTCAAAACCAGAGAGCAGTTTCGTTGGAATTTATTTTCTGATTGGGTTTCTCCTTCCCATTTTATTTGCTCTTTCAAATTCCACATACGGTTTCGAGTTCTGTTTCTGTCTCAGTTTGTTTTCTGTTTCCACTCTTGTTTTGGAGGTGGTTTTCGGTTCACATTTGGAAATCCACTGCCGGATAAAAATTCTGTTGACGTTTTTGTTCAGGTTTTGATTTATACTTCTCGCATGGAGTTTGTTTGCGATTTTGAATCTCACTTCCGGTTTCGAGTTCGTTTTCGGTTTCAGTTTAGTTGCGGTTTCCAGTCTCATTTTAGAGTTATTTTTGGGTCATAAATCGATTTTAACATCAATAAAGTAGTTTACATGAGGTTTTTGTTCTGTTTTGGCTTTCTCCTGCCCATTGGCATTTTATTTGCTGTTTCGGATTCCACTTCCGGTTTGGAGTTCGGTGTCGGTCTCTCTTTGTTTTCCATTTCTGTTGTGCCAAGTTGCAAGACCACCCCCAAGAAGACCACCGAGATTCAGACACTCCGAAATGCAAAAGCAAGGCAAGGCTTTATTTAACGAGCTGCCAACTCCGGCCTCGTCCTACCCACCAACACAGCGGAGGTTAGGAGGGAGCCTCGAGCTATGATTACACAGGGCTTATAAAGGCAAAGAACAAGGTTACAACAATCAGCTGTGCAAGCAAGATTAGAACACAGGTACAAATCTGATTGGCTCAGGGTTCGATTCTAAAATGGGGTTCACGTGTTGGGGCCTGACTTCAAAGTCTGGCACCTCATTTCCCCCTTTTTCTTTTTGGTACCTTGGGAGCCAATCATGGCTCCATTCTGTCCATTTCAATGGCTTGCATGTCTAGGGGATGATATAGAGGTAAGGCATGGGCCAGTAGGGCCCAAAGTAGTAACCAAAGCCTGCCCTCAGATTCCCAAAAACAACTGCTGGGGAACTGATCTCTGATGACTTAAAAAATGCCTACATTACCTTTGCAGGTCTTTAACAGATAAGGACACAATCTCAGGTCTACAAGCTTTCTTTACTGCCAGTCAGAGCTTTGAGTAAATGCGGGGGGTTGAGATTTTAATCTATCCTCTCATTTGACAAACTTCCCCTTACTAGCCACTATCACAGATGACTGGCAAGTTCCTGCCCAGTAGACAGACATGGGCATTGGAAAGGCATGCTTATGAACTATTCTTCTAGGACTTCCCGGCTTTGATTAACTTTTGAAAGGCCAAATAGGAGTGACTCTAGGATCTGACACCATCTCTGCCATCCAAGCAGCGGCTTACTGCCTCTGGATGCTCCATCACTTTTGTCCCAGGAGGAGTGAATTCCCACTGGACTTGGACTCAGGGCCTGAGCGCTGTCCCTCAGCTCTCCAGCTCAAGGCTAGCACCCTACCACTTTGAGCTCCACACTACTCCGTTCCCAGCACTCTGCTGGCTGATTAGAGACAAGTCTCTCACAGGGACCTTTCTTTGCCCGGGCTGGCTTCAAACCGCAGATTCAGATCAATGAGTCTTATAAGGGGCCACTTTACTCCAATTATAAGCAACAAGGTGGTCCACACAGAAGTAGTTTTTAAGCATGCTCTCTTACCTGGAACTTATTAAGGGTCAGTATTAGATCTTGACAAACTTGTAGGAATCACCTGTGCTTCTCTGTGGGCCTGCTGGAAACTGTTACAAAAAACCTACAAAGAAGATGGCAATTAAACATTTTGGTAGCCATAATTCTCCTTTTCTCACTTTGCAATAATTATTTAGGACAATTTTACTTCCAAATTTCTTCCAAAAGGCTACAAAAACAAAACAATTAATGCAAAAGGAGGAAAACACACAGGCCTAAGAAAAGCTATGAGTTGGAGATCTCCCAAGCTGGCCCACAACCTCCTACAAGGGTGCAGAAGGAATGGACCCGAGTTGGCCCACAACCTCCTGCAAGGGTGCAGAAGTGGACCCGATTTGGCCCACAACCTCCTGCCAGATAAGCAGAAGGAGCAGACCCAAGTACAAGGTGGGCGGGTTGAGTCTCGTTTAGGAGGCCCTCCTGGTCAGTTCCGGCCAAAAACCAAACTGACTCGCGCCCTACAAGTATAAGCAAAAGCAAAACAGACAGACAAATTACAGGACAAGACAAATGAACAGCGCTGTTTTCTTACCTTCGGAGTCTGGGATCTCGGGGTCTCTGGGGCCATCCCGGACGAGCCCCCAAATGTTGTGCCAAGTTGCAAGACCACCCCCAAGAAGACCACCGAGATTCAGACACTCCGAAATGCAAAACAAGGCAAGGCTTTATTTAACAAGCTGCCAACTCGGGCCTCGTCCTACCCACCGACACAGCGGAGGTTAGGAGGGAGCCTCGAGCTATGATCTCACAGGGCTTATAAAGGCAAAGAACAAGGTTACAACAATCAGCTGTGCAAGCAAGATTAGAACACAGGTACAAATCTGATTGGCTCAGGATTCGATTCTAAAATGGGGTTCACGTGGTGGGGCCTGACTTCAAAGTCTGGCACCTCATTTCCACTCTTGTTTTGGAAGTTTTTTCGTATCACGTTTGGATATCCACTGCTGGATAAAAGTTTTGTTGACATTTATGTTCTGGTTTTTATTTCTACTTCCCGTATGGAGATTGTTTGCAATTTCCAAACCCACTTCTGGTATCGAGTTCGGTTTTGGTTTCCAGTCTCGCTTTAGAGTTATTTTTCAGGTCATAAATCAATTTTCACATCAAGAAAGTAGTTTACATGAGGTTTTTGTTCTGTTTTGGGTTTCTCCTTCCCATTGGCATTTTATTTGCTATTTCGGATTCCACTTCCGGTTTGGAGTTCGATGTCGGTCTCTCTTTGTTTTCCGTTTCCACTCTTGTTTTGGAAAATTTTTCGGTTCATATTTGAATTTACACTTCCTAGTAGGATTTCTGTTCACGTTTTTGTCCTAGTTTGGATTTCTGTTTCTCATATAGAGTTTGTTTGTGCTTTCGAATCCCACTACTGGTTTCTAATTCGGTTTTGCTTTCAGTTTAGTTTCGTTTCCACTGTCGTTTTAGAGATATTTTTCGGCTCATTAATCAATTTTCACATCGGGAAAGCAGTTTCCATGAGGTTTTTGTTCTGGTTTTGGTTTCTCCTTCCCATTGGGATTTTATTTGCTGTTTTGGATTCGACTTCCGGTTTAGAGTTCGGTGTCGGTCTCTGTTTTTCGTTTCCACTCTTGTTTTGGAAGTTTTGTCGGTTCATATTTGGATTTCTAAAGGATTTCTGTTGACGTTTTTGTACTGGTTTTGATTTCTATTTCTCATATAGAGTTAGTTTTTGCTTTCGAATCCCACTTCCGGTTTTTAGTTCGGCTTCGATTTCAACTCTCCTTTTAGAGTCAGTTTTCGATTCATAATTCGATTGTCAAAACCGGAGAGCATTTTCTCTTTGGATTTGGTTCTGGATTTGGTTTCTCCTTCCCATTGTGTTTTTATTTGCTGTTTCGAATTCCACTTCGGTTTGGAGTTCGGTTTCAATCTCTGTTTGTTTTCTGTATCCACTCTTGTTTTGGAGGTGGTTATCGTTTCATTTTAGGATTTCCAATTCCGGATAAAAGTTCTGTTCACATTTTTGTTCTGGTTTTGATTTCTACATGCTGTATGGAGTTTGATTGCGATTTGGTATCCCACTTCCGGTATCGAGTTCAGTTTCGGTTTCACTTTAGCTTTGGTTTCCATTCTCGTTTTAGAGTTATTTTTCGGCTCATTAATTGATTTTCACATCAGGAAAGCAGATTCCATGAGGTTTTTGTTTTGGTTTCGGTTTCTCCTTCCCATTGGGATTTTATTTGCTGTTTCGGATTCCACTTCCGGTTTGGAGTTCGGTATTGGTCTCTGTTTGTTTTCCATTTCCACTCTTGTTTTGGAAGTTTTTTCATTTCATATTTGGATTTCCACTTCCTTGGATTTTCACTTCTGGGTGGGATTTCTGTTGACGTTTTGTTCTGGTTTTGATTTCTATTTCTCATATAGAGTGTTTGCAGTTTAAAATCCCACTTCTGTTTTCGAGATCGACTTCCATTTCAATTCTTCTTTTAGAGTTATTTTTCAGTTCATAATTCAATTTTCAAAACCAGAGAGCAGTTTCTTTGGAGTTTTTGTTCTAATTTGGGTTTCTCCTTCCCATTGGGTTTTTATTTGCTCTTTCAAATTCTACTTCTGGTTTCGAGTTCTGTTTCTGACTCAGTTTGTTTTCTGTTTCCACTCTTGTTTTGGAGGTGGTTTTCAGTTCACATTTGGATAATCACTGCCAGATAAAAATTCTGTTGAAGTTTTTTTCTGGTTTTGATTTCTACTTCCCATATGGAGTTAGTTTACAATTTCGAATCCCACTTCCGGTTTCTAATTCGGTTTCGGTTTCTGTTTATTTTCGGTTTCCATTTTTGTTTTAGAGTTATTTTCGGCTCATTAATCGATTTTCACATAGGGAAAGCAGTTTCCATGAGGTTTTTGTTCTGGTTTTCGGTTTCTCCTTACGATTGGCATTTTATTTGCTGTCTCGGATTCCATTTCCTGTTTGGAGTTCAGTGTTGGTCTCTATTTGTTTACCCTTTTCATTCTTGTTTGGGAAGTTTTTTCGGTTCATATTTGGATTTCCACATCCTAGTAGGATTTCTGTTGATGTTTTTCTACTGGTTTTGATTTCTATTTCTCATATAGAGTTTGTTTGTGCTTTCGAATCCCACCTCCGGTTTCGAGTTTGGCTTCTATTTCAATTCTCATTTTAGAGTTAGTTTTCGGTTCATAATTCGATTTTCAAAACCGGAGTACAGTTTCTTTGGGGTTTTTGTTTGTGTTTTGGTTTCTTCTTTCCATTGGGTTAGTATTTGCTCTTTCGAATTTCACTTCAGGTTTGGAGTTTCGTTTCTGTCTCAGTTTGTTTTCTGTTTCCAGTCTTGTTTTGGAGGTGGGTTTCGGTTCATATTTGAATTGCCACTTCCAGATTGGAGTTTTGTTGTAGTTTTTTTTCTGGTTTTGATTTCTACTTCCCATATGGAGTTAGTTTGGGATTTCAAATCCCACTTCCAGTTTTGAGTTTGGTTTCAGTTTCAGTTTAGTTTCGGTTTCCATTCTCGTTTTAGAGTTATTTTTTTGCTCATTAATCGATTTTCACATCGGGAATGCAGTTTCCATGAGGTTTTCGTTCTGGTTTTGTTTTCTCCTTCACTTTGGCATTTTATTTGCTGTTTTGGATCCACTTGCGGTTTGGAGTTCGTTGTCCGTCTCTGTTTTCTGTTTCCACTCTTGTTTTCGAAGTTTTTTTGTTTCATATTTGGATTTCCACTTCCGGGTAGGAGTTCTGTTGACGTTTTTGTTCTGGTTTTATTTCTACTTCCTGTATGAAGTTTGTTTGCCATTTCGAATCCCACTTCCGGTTTTGAGTTTGGTTTCAGTTTCACTTTAGTTTCAGTTTCCATTCTCGTTTTATAGTTATTTTTCGGATCATAAATCCATTTTCACATCGGGAACGCAGTTTCCATGAGGTTTTTGTTCTGGTTTTGGTTTCTCCTTCTCATTGGGATTTTATTTGCTGTTTCGAATTCCACTTCTGATTTGGAGTTCTATTTCAGTCTCAGTTGGATTTGCATTTCCAGTCCTGTTTTGGAGCTTTTTTTTTGGTTCATATTTGTATTTCCACTTCTGAATAGGAGTTTTGTTGACATTTTTGTTCTTGTTTTGTTATCTACTTCCCGAATGGAGTTTGATTGCGATTTCGATACCACTTCCGGTTTTGAATTGGGTTTCGGTTTCAGTATAGTTTCCATTTACGTTCTTGTTTTAGTTCTTTTTCACAACATAAATCGATTTTCACTTCAGGAAAGTAGTTTCCTTGAGGTTTTTGTTCTAGTTTTGGTTTCTCCTTTCCATTGTGATTTTATTTGCTGTTTTGGATTCCACTTCCGGTTTGTAGTTCCGTTTCAGTCTCAGTTTGTTTTCTGTTTCCACTCTTGTTTTGGAAGTGGTTTTTCGGTTCATATTTGAATTTCCACTTCCGGGTAAAAGTTCTGTTGAAGTTTTTCTTCTGGTTTTAATTTCTACTTCCCGTATGGAGTTTGTTTGTGATTTCAAATCCCACTTCCAGGTTTGAATTCGGTTTCAGTTTCAGTATAGTTTCGGGTTCCATTCTCGTTTGAGAGTTATTTTTCGGATCATAAATCGATTTTCACATCAGGAAAGCAGTTTCCTTGAGGTTTTTGTTCTGGTTTTGGTTTCTCCTTACCATTGGGATTTTATTTGCTATTTTGGATTCCAGTTTCGGTTTGGAGTTCGGTGTCAGTCTCTGTTTGTTTTCTGTTTCCACTCTTGTTTTGGAGTTTTTTCGGTTCATATTTGGATTTCCTCTGCCTAGTAGGATTTCTTCTAACGTTTTTGTACTGGTTTTGATTTCTATTTCTCGTATAGAGTGTGTGCTTTCAAATCCCACTTCAGGTTTCTAGTTCGGCTTCGATTTCATTTCTCCTTTTAGAGTTAGTTTTCAGTTCATAATTCGATTTTGAAAACCGGAGAGCATTTTCTCTTTGGTTTTCTACTGGTTTTGGTTTCGCCTTCCCATTGGGTTTTTATTTGCTGTTTTGAATTCCACTTCTGGTTTGGAGTCCCATTTCCATTTCACTTTCTTTTCTGTTTCCACTCCTGTTTTGGAGGTGGTTTTCGTTTCATATTTGTATTTCCACCTCCGAATAAAAGTTCTGTTGATGTTTTTCTTCTGGTTTTGATTTCTACATCCCGTATGGAGATTGTTTTTTATTTCGAATCCCACTTCCAGTTTTGAGTTTGGTTTCAGTTTCAGTTTAGTTTTGGTTTCCATTCTCGTTTGAGAGTTATTTTTCGGATCACAAATCGATTTTCACATTGGGAAAGCAGTTTCCTTGAGGTTTTTGTTCTGGTTTTGGTTTCTCCTTCCCATTGGGATTTTATTTGCTGTTTCCGATTCCACTTCCGGTTTGGAGTTCAGTGTCAGTCTCTGTTTATTTTCCGTTTTCAGTCTTGTTTTGGAATTTTTTTCGTTTCACATTTGGATTTCCACTTCCTTGGATTTCCACTTCTGGGTAAGATTTCTGTTGACATTTTGTTCTGGTTTTAATTTCTATTTCTCATATAGAGTTTGTTTGTGCTTTCAAATCCCACTTCCGGTTTCGAGTTCGACTTCCATTTCAAATCTTGTTTTAGAGTTAGTTTTCAGTTCACAATTCGATTTTCCAAACCAGAGAGCAATTTCTCTGAGATTTTTTTTTAAATTTTTTTTATTATTAATTAAGCAAAAAAAAATTTTTTACAAGGTGTTGTGCACCGAGGGTACAGTTACATAGTAGGGCAGTGTGTACATTTCTTGTGATATCTTACAACCTGTTTTTCCATCCCTTGTCTAGGTCAGGTAGACCCATATGCAATTTACAATGTATCAAGCACATATACAGTGTTCACAGACTTGGTCTCTACTGTCTCTCCATCTCCCTTTGTTAATAGTCATATATCAGGGAGATCATGCCCCTTTGTTTTCTGTGTTCTAGGCTTGTCTCGCTCAACATTATTTGTTCGAGTTCTGACCATTTCCCTGCGAATAACAATATTTCACCATTCCTAATCGCTATGTAGTATTCCATTGTGTATAAGTACCATATTTTTTGGATCCATTCATCTGTGGAGGGGCATCTGGGTTGTTTCCACATTTTGGCTATTGTGAATTGTGCCGCAATAAACATGGAAGTACAAATGTCCTTTTGATATCTTGGGTTTTGCTGTTTAGGATAGATGCCTAGGAGTGGTATGGCTGGGTCATAGGGTAGGACTATATTGAGCTTTTTGAGAAACCTCCATACTGTTCTCCAAACTGGTTGTACTAATTTGCACTCCCACCAACAATGGAGAAGGGTTCCTCTTTCCCCACAGCCCCTCCATCATTTGTTGTTTCCTGAGTTCAGAGTATAGGCCATTCTAACTGGGGTGAGGTGGTATCTCGGGGTTGTTTTTATTTGCATTTCCTTTACTAGCAGGGATGTTGAGCATTTCCTCATGTGTTTCTTTGCCATTTTTATATCTTCTCTTGTGAAGTCTCTCTTTAGCTCTTTTGCCCATTTCCTAATAGGTTTATTGGGCTTGGAGGGGCTTAGTTTTTTGAGTTCTCTGTAGATGACAGATATCAGGCCTTTGTCTGTTGCTGTGCTGGTAAATATCCTTTCCCATATCGTTGGCTGTCTTTCTATTTTGGTGGCTATGACCTTAGCTGTGCAGAAACTTTTTAATTTGTAGTAGTCCCATTTGTTGAGTCTTTCCCCTATTTGTTGTGCCCCTGGGACTCTATTCAGGAAGTTCCTTCCTGTGCCTATAAGTTCTAGTGTCTTTCCTACTCTGTCCTTCAGTAGTTTCAAGGATTCAGGTCTGATGTTGAGGTCCTTGATCCATTTTGAGTTGATCTTGGTGCATGGTGATAGGCTTGGGTCTACTTTGAGTTTTCTGCATATGGCTGCCCAGTTCTCCCAGCACCAGTAGTTGAAGAGGCTATGTTTATTCCATTGTATGTCTTTAGCTCCTTTGTCGAATATCAGTTGGCTGTAAGAGTGCGGTTTTATTTCTGGGTCTTCAATTCTAATCCACTGGTCTTCCGATCTGTTTTTATACCAATACCATGCTGTTTTTGTTATGATGGCCTTGTAGTAGAGCTTGAAGTCTGGTATGGTGATACCTCCTGCACTATGTTTTTTGCCTAGAATTGCTTTGGCTATTCTAGGTTTTTTGCTGTTCCATATGAATTTATGGACTGGTTTCTCTATTTCAGTGAAGAATGTGGCTGGGATTTTGATTGGTATTGCATTGAATTTGTATAACAATTTGGGCAATATGGCCATTTTCACTATATTGATTCTGCCTACCCATGAGCATGGGAGGTCTTTCCATCTTCTTGTGTCTTCTTTGATTTCCCTTATTAGATTTTTGTAGTTTTCATTGAATAGGTCCGTCACGTCCTTGGTTAAGTTGATCCCTAGGTACTTTATTCTTTTTTTGGCTACTGTAAATGGAATTGTTTCCATAATTTCCTTTTCTGTTTGTCTATTGCTGGTGTACAGAAAAGCTGCTGATTTTTGTGGATTGATTTTGTATCCTGCTACTTTGCCAAATTGGTTTATTAGATGTAGGAGTTTGGGTACAGAGTTTTTTGGGTCCTTGAGGTATAAGATCATGTCGTCTGCGAATAGGGATAACTTGATTTCTTCCTTGCCGATGTGGATCCCTTTGATGTCCTCCTCTTGCCTTATTGCTATGGCTAGGGATTCCAGTACTATGTTGAACAGAAGTGGGGAGAGTGGGCATCCTTGTCTTGTTCCTGTGTTTAGGGGGAATGATTTAAGTTTCTCTCAATTTAATATGATATTAGCAGTTGGTCTGTTGTATATGGCTTTTATTGTTTTGAGGAATGTTCCATCTATTCCTGTTCTCTCCAAAGCTTTTAATAGGTATGGATGTTGTATTTTGTCGAAGGCTTTTTGGGCATCAACTGAGATAACAATGTGATTCTTGATTTTAGTTCTGTTTATGTGGTGAATTACATTGATTGATTTACAGATGTTGAACCATCCTTGTGACTGAGGGATGAAGCCTACTTGGTCATGATGTATGATATTCTTAATCAGTTTCTGGATCCTGTTAGCTAATATTTTATTGAGAAGCTTTGCATCTGTGTTCATTAGTGATATTGGTCTGTAGTTCTCTTTTTTTGTTGGATCTTTGCCTGGTTTGGGGATGAGTATGATATTAGCTTCATAGAATGAGTTTGGAATTTCTCCCTCCGTTTCTATTTCGCGGAAGAGTTTGAGGAGTATTGGAATTAGCTCCTCACTAAAGGTTTTGTAGAATTCATTGGTGAATCCATCTGGGCCTGGGCTTTTCTTAGTAGGGAGGTTCTTGATTACCTCTTGTATCTCACTGTAAGTTATTGGTTTATTTAGTTGATTTATTTCTTCTTGGTTCAGTTTGGGCAGTTTGTACTTCTCTAAGAATTGATCCATTTCTGTAAAATTATTGTTTTTTGCTGAGTAGAGGTTTTGGAAATAGCTCCTTATGATTGTTTGAATATCGTGTGTACTTGTCGTAATTTTTCCTGTGGAGTCCCTGATTTTACGAATATGAGTCTCTTCTCTTCTTTTTTTTTGTGAGTCTTGCAAGGGGCCTGTCAATTTTGTTTATTTTCTCAAAGAACCAGCTTTTAGTCTTATTTATTTGTTGAATGGTCTTTCTATTTTCAATCAGATTTATCTCTTCTTTAATCTTTGTAATCTCTCCCCTCCTAGTCGTTTTAGATTCTGTCATTTCTTGTTTCTCCAGTTGTTTTAGTTTCATCGTGAGGGTATTGACCTGCTCTGCTTCCATTCTTTTAATGTGGGTACTGAGTGCAATGATCTTGCCCCTCAGTACTGCCTTAGCTGTGTCCCATAGGTTTCTTTGTGATGTGTTTTCTTTGTCATTGTGGCTTATGAATTCCTTGATTTCATCTTTAATTTGATCTGTGGCCCAAGTGTTGGATAGCAGCGTGAGGTTTAGCCTCCAAGAGTGTGTATAGGCTCTGTGGTATCCTTTGTTGTTGAGGGTTACCTTTAATCCGCTGTGATCAGATATAATACATGGGATGATGTCAATACTTTTGTATTTGCTGAGGTTCTTTGTGTGGGCTATGACGTGGTCTATTTTGGAATATGATCCATGGGCTGCTGAAAAGAAGGTGTATTGGGTCTCTGTAGGGTGGAAGGTTCTATATAGGTCTGTTAGATCCATTTGGGAAATGGTGTTATTTAGGTCCTCAGCTCCCTTACTAATCCTCTGGGTGTTGGATCTGTCTCTTGGAGAGAGAGGAGTATTAAAGTCACCCACTATGATTGTGTTTGCATCTATCTTGCTCTGTAATTCTGTGAGAATTTGCTTGACATATGTCGGGCCTCTTTTGTTCGGTGAGTATACATTTATCACCGTGATGTCTTGATTCTGGATTTTTCCTTGTATTAATATGTAGTGTCCTTCTTTGTCTTTTTGAGTGGACTTTAAAGAGAAGTCCAGCTTGTCTGAGATCAGAATGGCTACACCTGCCGTTTTGGTGGGTGCATTTGCTTGGTAGATCTTGGTCCATCCTTTCATTCGAAGCCTGTTTTTGTCCCTTGCTGTAAGGTGGGTCTCTTGTAGACAGCAGATGTCAACTTTTTGTTTGCGGATCCATTCTGCCAGTCTGCTCCTCTTAATCAGGGAGTTTAAGCCATTTATATTTAAAGAGATCAAGGATAAGGGTGTTTTTTCTCCTTCCATTTTCTTGTTGGGCTGTTTTTTCCTGTTTTTTTTTTTTTTCTTCTTGTCTTTAGTGAGCTGGTCTTTCTGCTGGACTTTGGCTATTGAAGTTTCTTTCTGATTCTGTCTGTGTGTCTTTTACGATCTCTGTTGGGTGGGCTTCCCCTCTTAATATTCGCTGTAGGGCTGGTTTTTTATTCACATACTCCTTTAGCTCCTCTTTGGTGTGGAAAGATCTGGTTCTCCCTTCGAATGTGAACTCCAGTTTCGCTGGATATTTGATCCGAGGTTGTAAGTTGTTATTCTGAAGTACTTGGATAGTGTTCTTCCACTCACTTCGAGCTTGGTAAGTTTGTGTGGATAAGTCGGATGTTATTCGAATCCTCTTCCCATTGAAAAAAGTTTCCTTCTTCGCTTTGGCTGAATTCAGAATTTGCTCTTTAATCTTGAGGTCTGTAGTCTTGAATATTATGTGACTTGGGGTGGTTTTCCTGGGGTCTGGCCTGCCAGGTGTCCTATAGGCTTCGGTTACCTGGATGGGGTCCCCTGTGAGATTGGGGAAGTTTTCTGCAATAACTTTATTGAGGACATGGTTAAGCCCTCTGCTCTGATATTCGGCTCCTTCTTCTATTCCAATTATGCGCAGATTATATCTCTTGTCTTTGTCCATTAGTTCCTGGATTAATCTTCCCTGAAGCTTCACCTTTTCTTGGAGTGTGGTCATTTTCTGGTTGTTGTCAGCTGCTTCATCGTCCAGGCGAGAGATTCTGGATTCCATATGGTCAACTCTTTGTGTTATGGTTTCAATTGCGGAGTTTATGGATGTCAGAGAGCTATTCATGGTTGTCATATCAGCTCTGATCGTGGAAATTTCTTCCTTTAAAGAGTTGTATTTTAAATCTATTTTTTCATGCATTTCAATTCTCAGGGTGTGGAGATTTTCTTTAAAGGCGGCTTGCATTGTATCCATTTTTGCTTCCATTTCTTTAAACGAGGCTTGCATTGTATCCAGTTTTGCTTCCATTTCTTTCTTAGCTTCCTGGGTGTCCTTCCAGATTTCTGCTCTAAACTCCTGGAATTGTTTTCTGATTTCATTTCTGACGCTTTCGATCATTCCTGTTAACATGGCCTCATTTGCTTTTTTATTCTCCATCTCCTCTTCAGTCGAGCTGCTTTTTGGAGCTGGCGAGGTGGCTTGTCCTTTGATGAACTGAGTTATGTTTCTTTGTGATTTGCGCATCTGGAGGTGTGTGTAGGTCTTCCCTCCCTTCTGTGTAGGCGTGTCTAAGGCAGCAGGTGCTGTCGCTGTGGCCCCGCCCACCAGTGTAGGGCACGCCTACCAGAGCGGGCGCTTTCGCCGGGGCCCCGCCCTCCTGTGTGAGACCCCTACAACAGGCACTTTAGCGGGGTCTGCCTCCCAGAGCGAGCCCTGGGTTGTTGGGTTGTGCTTGCGCCCTCCCGCGAGTCCGTTGGGGGGGGGGGGGAGGCAGTATGTGTGGGGCCCAGTGGGATCGACTGTCCGGGTGTGGCTTGGCACCCTCAGACCTCGCCTCTGCTGCGAGGGGGGGGGACGTGATCAGGCTTAGGTGACCCTGCTGGGCTGGTATTGCCCACCAGCGCCTGTGATTTTAGTTGTAAGAGTCCGCAAGGTCCAGGCGCCTCGGGTGGGGCTTGCCCTGCCGGCCGTCCCCCAACCCCTGTTGGGAAGGGGACGGGGCCGGTTCTGCCAGTTCAGGAACCTTTGGGGGCTTGGGGCTGTTCCGCCCTTCCCCTGCTAGACTGGCTTCCCAGCGCCTGATGGGAGCTTCCCGCCTGATTTGGGGAGTTCTTTGTTCCCACGGGAGTGGGGAGGGGGAGGGAGGGAGATATATCTTCTTTGTCGGGCTTGGGTCTCCCGTTGGGGGAAGGGATTATGGGGGACTCACTTTTGCTGCTTTGTGTGTGTGTCCCGCGCAGCCGTTGGCCCTTCAGGGGTTGGCGAAGTGTTGTGGTGGCTTCCCCCGTTCCCTCTTTCTGCCGCACTGGGTTCCCTTGTCCGAATCCGGTGTGGACCCGAACTTCTCGTCGCTGCAGGTGTGTGTCTTGCTCTGCACCCTGCCTTGTGTCCGTGGGGTCTCCCGCTATATGGATTCTGCGCTCCTGGCAACCTGTCTGCCGATCGCCGGGTTCCCCTTTCCCAGCCTGGCCCTGTTTGGGCCAGGGTCGGCTGGTGGGGGGAGGGTGCCCCGGTGAATCTCCGGCTCCGTGTAGGTTTTCGGTTCTTCTTTTTTGCTCCTTTTTGTTTTCCTGCGTTTCTCCACTGCTTCTGGATGCTGGTTTTGCTGGGTTCTTGGTGGGGTGTTGGGTGTTGTAGTTCCCAGCTCGCTATTCAGTTGGTGCGGGTCGGGGTTCCTCACTATTCTTTCGGCGCCATCTTTCCTCCGGCTTCTCTCTCTGAGATTTTTGTTCTGGTTTTGGTTTCTCCTTCCCATTGGGTTTGTATTTGCTGTTTCGATTCCACTTGTGGTTTGGAATTCCATTGCCATTTCCACTCTTGTTTTGGAGCTTGTTTTCGGTTTATAATTGGATTTCCACTTCCGTTTAGGAGTTTTGTTGACGTTTTTGTTCCGGTTTTAATTTCTACTTCCTTTATGAAGTTTGTTTGCAATTTCGAATGCCACTTCCGGTCTCGAGTTCAGTTTCGGTTTCAATATTGTTTCTGTTTCCATTCTCGTTTAAAAGTTATTTTTTGGATCATAAATCGATTTTCACATTGGGAAAGAAGTTTCCTTGAGGTTTTTGTTCTGGTTTTGGTTTCTCCTTCCCATTGGAATTTTATTTGCTGATTTGGATTTCATTTCCGGTTTTGAGTTCGGTGTCGGTTTCATTTTAGTTTCAGATTCTATTCTCGTTTTATAGTTATTTCTCGGATCATAAATCCATTTTCACATCGGGAAAGCAGTTTCCATGAGGTTTCTGTTCTGGTTTTGGTTTCTCCTTCCCATTGGGATTTTATTTGCTCTTTCGAATTCCATTTCCTGTTTGGAGTTCGGTGTCGGTCTCTGTTTTCGGTTTCTACTCTTGTTTTGGAGGTGGTTTTCGGTTCTTATTTGGATTTCCACTTCCTAGTAGGATTTCTGTTGAAGTTTTTGTAATGGTTTTGATATCTATTTCTCATGTAGAGTTTGTTTGTGCTTTCGAATCCCGCTTCCAGTTTTGAGGTCTGCTTCGATTTCAATTCTCATTTTAGAGTTAGTTTTCGGTTCATAATTCGATTTTCAAAACCGGAGAGCATTTTCTCTGTGGTTTTCGTCCTGGTTTTGGTTTCTTCTTCCCATTGGGTTTTTATTTGCTGTTTTGAATTCCACTTCCGGTTTGGAGTTCGGTGTTGGTCTCTGTTTGTTTTCCGTTTCCACTTATGGTTTGGAAGTTTTTTCGGTTCATATTTGGATTCCTACTTTCTAGTAGGATTTCTGTTGAAGTTTTTGTACTGGTTTTGATTTCTATTTCTCATATAGAGTTTGTTTGTGCTTTTGCCTCCCACTTCCGGTTTCGAGGTCAGCTTCAATTTCAATTTTATTTTTAGATTTAGTTTTCGGTCCATAATTTGATTTTCAAAACCGGAGAGCAGTTTGCTTGAGGTTTTTGTTCTGGTTTTGGTTTCTCCTTCCCATTGGGTTTTTATTTACTGTTTCGAATTCCACTTCCAGTGTGGAGTTCCGTTTCAGTCTCAGTTGTTTTTCTGTTTCCACTCTTGTTTTGGAGCTTGTTTTCGGTTCATATTTGGATTTCCACTTCCGGATAGGAGTTTTGTTGACGTTTTTGTTCTGGTTTTGATTTCTACTTCCCGTATGGAGTTTGTTTGCGATTTCGAATCTCACTTCCAATTTCGAATCTCACTTCCGGTTTCGAGTTCGGCTTCGATTTCAATTCTCATTTTAGAGTTAATTTTCGGTGCATATTTCGATTTTCAAAACCGGAGAGCAGTTTCTTTGGGGGTTTTTTCTGGTTTTGGTTTCTCCTTCCCTTTTGGTTTTTAAATGTTCTTTCGAATTTTACTTTTGGTTTGGAGTTCCGTTAACAAGGAAAAATTTCCCCCTTGCTCTTGATCTCAGGTCAGCTTCAAATGTTTACCCTGAGGCGACAACTGAGATATGTCGACCTTGTGGCCACTGCAAGAGTTTCTTTTCTGGGTAAAGATGGTTGAAGGCAAATGGAAGGTTTTGTCCAAGTAGGAAATCTTTGCTTCATAGTTCAATGATGTATAATATGGGGAACCCTTTAGTCTTCCAAGAATGTTCATTAGCCAGGTACCTCTATCTGCTTATGACAGCTCAGACCATTTGCATGCCAGGGAATCACTGTAGTGCCCTGTAGGAACAAAGGGTCTGGCATGTGGCTTTTTTTCTTGCAGATAGTGTCCACTAACTAAAGCCAATCCTAGGCAAAATTTTCAATCTTTCAACCATTTCTCCTTGTGTAACTAGCATTATGTGAGATTTAAAAATCTTATTGCTGGGCTGGGGATATGGCCTAGTGGCAAGAGTGCTTGCCTCGTATACATGAGGCCCTGGGTTCGATTCCCCAGCACCACATATACAGAAAACGGCCAGAAGTGGCGCTGTGGCTCAAGTGGCAGAGTGCTAGCCTTGAGCAAAAAGGAAGCCAGGGACAGTGCTCAGGCCCTGAGTCCAAGGCCCAGGACTGGCCAAAAAAAAAAAATCTTATTGCTTGTCAATGTACAATAAGATGCATTTCCCTCTCCTAGCAGTACTTGTGACCAACAACGATGTGTGAAATAGTTGCCTCACCATCCTTCTCTGATGCTTGAGGAATGAATCCTTGTAGTTAGGTTGACAAAACCTCTTGAGAATCCAGCCACAGAGCTCCATGAGTTGCTTCTCTGACTTGCTTATTTTGCTCTATTGGTGCTCTCTAGCTTCCATACTTAATTTTGGAGCTCTTCTAGGTCTCAACTCAGAAAATGCTGTCCTCCTTGTTTCCCCAATAGTTTGTGGTCTTGTGTAAGAAGCTGTTACTGTTGAAGGATTCTAGGTTGCTCTAGCTCTCCAGCACGTTCCTGGAGAAGTTTCTCTGGCCTTTCAGAAGCTGTTCTATCTCCCCAGTGAAGGTCATGGATAATGACCTCAAATGATAACTTCCCCAGTAGACCCAAAAGTCTTTGCTCTGGGCGATACATAGATGACTGTGGATCGCATCACTTCTTAACTCCCAGGTAACTGAGATTATCCACATGGACCTCCTAGTACCATCAGGTAACAGATGATGTAGCAAATGACTCTGTAGTCATACCTGGCCCTCTCAGCAGAGCAGAACACTGTACGTAGTGTTGGAATGAAATGTTCTTCGTATCTTTGACCTATGAGCCATTTGAATAACTGATGCCCTTTTTGGGCCTCCTACCATAGGCACCATGAATGCTAGAGAGACTGCTTGATTCATGCAAACCTACTCCAGGATTGAATAGAACCTTCCCAGGATTGAATAGAAGGGAGCATTTGACCCTCCTCTATGTAGTCTTCGATAATAAAATTATCTAGAAGTCGCCTACATCTGATTCAGTGCCAACCTGAAGTGGAAGGAGCTTCTTCATGTGTTTGGCTTCATAAATCCCCAGCCATGTTGATCTGTTGGACACTATCGGTTCAGCCTGCTTCTGCTTTTATCCTTGTCTTCCTGGTGCTCTTATTTCTTATGTTTTTGTGTGGAAGTGGATCCCAAGGCAAAATTTCTGGTCAAATTTTTCTGTTTCTATTCCAGAATGCTTTTAAAGTATTATGTTATGAATAACATGGATCTCACTGAGTCACCCAATTTTGTAGGAAGAAGTTCTTCAGGAGGATTGCTTTGAGTCTAGAATTCCTGGAGATTCTGTATCTTGTAGTGAGACCACGTCTGAGATATGCTCTAGTCCCATTGACAGCTGTAGTTGAAGGACAAAATGCATTCTTCGCCTGTAACATTAGGCCAAGTATCATCCTGCTATGTGTTTGGATTAGACCCTGTCTTGATTTCACAAGGATGGTGCTGCCAATCTACTTTGTTAGAACTCTAGTCCAAAGAGGTATGCATTTGTAGAGAATACTCATCACCAATATCATCCTTTTCCTTCTCAGATGATTTTAGGTTGTCTCACAATTGTTTCATTACAATGTGCTAACTTTGTCTCAAAATATGTTCTTGCTGCATCCCAGGGCACTTGTATTGCTCGGGGAAAGTTCTCCACATTTTGACCCTATTTCTTCTGGACAAACCCTTTGGATGGTGACTGTACATGCAGTACTTATCATGGCCCAGGAACTAGCATCTTGCCCAGGATTCCTGTGCCTGGAGTTTCCATGATCTTTGCGTGTTACGCTTTCTTCCCTTTGGTGCAGAGAAGAACTTAGCTCTACAACCCAATGCTCAGTCTCAGTTTAAATGTACTGGTTGCCACAAAATTGGCACTCGGCCCCAAGCAAGAAGTCACAAGGCATGTGACAGTGGAAGTGACCAAGAGCAGCTTCTCAGCTTCTGCAGTTTTTCTTTGTGCTTCTCTGCATGTGTTGCTCCATGTGCAAGGGTAGTGGTGCCTACTGTATATATAGAGTGAGAGATAGCATCATCTCAGTAACCAGTTTTTTTAATCATTAAGATCCCCTTAGCATTTAGTCACTTCTAAAGCATTCCTAACCACTGTGAGGTTCTTTCTTTTAAAACATGTATTTTTTGTAATGCTGATGGCTCTGAAGTACAAGCTTCACTCTCTTCTGTCTAGGACTCAAAAATCTGTGAATGTGCAGTGGAATTTAAATGATCTGCCAGTTAGCCAGGTGTGACAGTGTGGATGGGTACACACAGGCACTTGGGAGCCGGAGGCATGAGGATTGTTTTCAGCCCAGAGCTCCAGGTTAGGTTGCATAATACAGTGACATTTGGTCTAAAATAACTTCCAAATACCTGGAAGTCAATTCAGGATTGTGTACTTATAGATGTGTACTTTCAATATATAAAGCAGACTGGGGCTTCAGGAGCTACCCAGTAGTGTATCCTGTTCTCAGAAACCTGGAGGGTTGGATGTGCTGACTCCACACAGTAGGATGTTGAGGTGTTCTTTCTCCCTGCTCCGTGCTGAAATGAGTCTATGTGTGCTCCCAAAAGGAGGTTCTCCAACATTGGCTCTGGGGGAGGGAATGATGGGATAAGCTGCAGCAGGCCTGTGTGCCATCAGGAGCTCCCCAACTCTGCAGGAACTGCCCAGTCACTTCTAAATCACGGTCTTCCTCTAATGCTTGGGATGGCAGAGTGACCAGATGCTGTGTGGGTCTGCCTACCTCCTCCGCACTTTCTGTAGAAGCTCAGGAATTCACAGCTTCATTTTTCTGTGACATGTTTGCAATTAGGGGCTAGTTAATTTCTCAAGTCCAGTAATTGAGTTCTTTCCTCTAATGGGACCATTTATTCCTCGGTCCATTCTTCTGTGTTGAGCTAGTATGGCAACATCAGGTGAAGTCTGCAGTGCCCATGTCCCACTGAGCAAGAGGCTCACCCACAGGTCTGCTCTGCCTGTGCCCCAAGCCAGACTTGTGCATTTCTGTGTAGCTGAGATGGAATGATTCCTTTCGCTGGTGATAATCAGTTTTTCTTGGAGGAGACATATGCTTTGTACAATCATTGAACAAGCAACGAATGCTTCTGTTCTTAACAAATCTTGAAGCAGCCTGTGAAAATTGTTGGTGTGGTATCCACAGATAACTATAACAAATATTGTGGAGCTCAGCTTTCATTTTCTGAGTGGTGAGGATCTTCCTTTGCCTGGGGCCGAAAATAAAGTTGTCTCTCCTGAAGTACAGGGGGTACTTAAATGGTAAATGAATGATGACCCAGAAGATCTGTGTCTGCATCCATAAAAAATAGCAGGAGTGGGCAGAGCTCAGGTCTGGGTGGCAGAGGCTAGCTCAGGTTGGGGATGCAAAGACGTGTATCTAGAAGGTACTCTCCATTCCTGATGGAGAATACTTGAGCCTGATTGTTTTAGTCAAATGCAGACTGATCTGTAAGCCTTTCCATAAGCGTGATAACTCTATGTTGGTTTGCACAATTCTTTGACTATAAAAATGGGCAAGGTTCCACTGCCATGTCCTGTGAAGTTCTCCTGCTGAGATTCTGCACTAGGCAATTCAATCTCCAGGTGTTCATGGCAGCCAGAGAGTGCCCAGGTGGCAAGGGGTAACAGTACAACCCAGTGATGCTGTAGGCTCCTGACCGACCCTCTCTATGGTAATGGAGGGATTTCTGGGAAGGTTGAGAATTTGGCTCTGAAGAGGAATCAAGAGGCCTGTACATTTGTCTGGATTGGTCTCATATTGTGGGTCTCCTACTTCTATCCCCTGAGTATTTTGGAATATCCACCCATTGAATGTGCCCCCAAAGTCTGATATAAAAGACTAAAGCAGCACAGGGGAAATGTTTTCTCCTTCGGTTAACCTGACAGATCCCAGAGAAGAAGGGATCATAAGACACAGTGAGCCACATATGAAAGGCCTCTGAGATCTCTCTCAGTCTCTCTCTCCCTCTCTCCCTCTCTCCCTCTCTCTCTGACTACATACTGAACACAGCACACTTGGCATAGTTGCTGCTCCTCCCAGGAGGACTAGGCATTTCCTCTGGTAGTTGCTTAAGAAAGTTGATGGCAAAGAGCAGCTTCTTAGACACTTACCAAGGTGAGGTGAAGGACATAACAAAGAGCTTAGCTTCTTCCTTTCTCTTCCATGTGTTCAGTTCTCCCCAGATGTTATCTTATAAAGTCTGGAGACTGCATTCTTCCTTCTATGAAAATTTTCTGCCCAAGATATATTTTGGGAGATGTGTTTAATCTAAAGATGTTTGACTTTAGTCTTGGAGAAAGGTCATGGCACCTTGGTATAGTTGTATAGACAGTTGATTGAGTTTTTCTGGCACTCAGAGCATGTGGATGTGAGTCCCTCAAGTGGCCATTTCGGTCTCAGTGCAGGTAGGCTGCTTTCAATTGCTTTGGAATTTCCACAGGTGATGCCTTGGTGCCACCAGAGAGACAGCCCCCAGGCTGACGTCTCAGGACTCATTTTGGTCAGGACCAATGTTGGCTCTGAGCAGGCTAGGCCCCTATCTGGAGACTTGTAGAGAAATTTGAGTGCTCCGTTGGCAAAGGTCACCTGGTGGGCTCCATTGCTTGATGTGAGAATGTCAGGAGCAGTGTTATTCTTGGGGTTAGAAAGATGATTTTTATAGAATTCAAGTCTTCTTTACATGGACTAGTTGTTGAAGAATATTTTTCATGTTTAAAATGAACAAAGCCACAGGAGATAAACTCTTCAGGCTATGTATACTTTGAGTGTGGGGAGGTTCTCTTCTCCAGGGTTATCTTTAATCTTTCATGATGCAGAGATGTTGATCAGCTCTAAACATACAGCCTCCAATCACTTCTGAGGTTCTTAGCTTAACAGCCATCACAGGGGTTGAACCGCATCCTGAGGGGTAAACCAGAGTGCTGTGTCAAGAGTCCATACAGAAAAGCAGTCAGGTCCTTTCAGCGTGGAAATTTTCCTTGGGAGAGGTCACATTATTAGGTCTATATAGATATGTTCCAAAACACTAAGGTGTCTACTGGTTCTCTCAATTTTTCTACACAGTTCTGCCACCAGTCCTCATTGTGAGTTACACTGATGCCATGTAAAGTGGTACAGGTGCTGTCAGCACCATCTGATGGGTCAATGTAACATTTTCAGATGCTTCATAGACCTTGAACTTTGAAATTGACCATCCAGTAATGCAGATATGTTCTGCATGAGTTTACTTCTGCTCACTCATCTCTTTCTACTGCTAGTTCCTCTGGAAGTTGACTCTACATAAAGAATCTGATCATATAGGCATTGTATTCATTATTTGCTGAGTGGATATACAGCATTGATATCTATTGCAGGAAGGTCAAGAGATTTCTGAGCATCATCTCCACAAAGCAGGAAAAACAGCAACCAAGTGATGAGATGAATTCCTCACAGAAGGTCAGCATTTCTATTCAGATGGGGGTACCTATCTGCTATGGAAGAATAGTTTGGAGGCTGTTGTGACATGTCTTGGAATTCTTCCTGCACCTGCAGTTTCAGATTTAGGCTTTTGTTCCTCCCGTCCTGTAAACTGATTACATGTAATATGCTTGGTATGGCATGTGTGCAGACTTGTGAGTCAGTATCCCTCAGATACCTGAGAAGGGCTAGCTTGAGCTGGGGGATCTAGAGGGAAATATGAGTGTCTGTCTACTGTGGACTCTCAGTGAATAGGACCAACAAAAATGTTCATTACCTTTCACAGAAGTGTTTCAGAGTGTAGGCAGGGAGGTTTGAAGCTACATGTGTTTTCTGTCATCACTGGTGCATAGCCCATGACACCTAGGAAAAGTTGGACTTAAAGAAGGGCCTAGGGAGATAGAAAGACTTTGTTTACTGCTACATTTGATTCTTGGCTCTTCTGTGTGTGTGCTGATGATCCACACTTGCTTATAAGACATACCTTATGAGAGAGATTGTATCAGCTGGAAACCTTTATTTCTTATCAAGATCTGGGTCCATGTTCTTTCCTTCTGCACTCTTGTGTGGTTCTGAGCTTCACGGGAACTTCTTTGGGTGATGGCATAGGTTTTGTGGGCTTTTCCCAGCTTGCTGCCTCTACTGATATATGCACCTGGGTGGCTGAATTTGCCAGCCCCTCCTGTGCAGTCTAGCAGGCATGCTGTCCCTGTTTGGAGCCAGATGTGCTTTGCTCAATCTCAAGTCCCATGTTGATGACATTTCTGATCTCCCATATGATTGGGAATATTATTATATATCAGTGCATAAAGTCTTTGTGCAATGAACACTTTTCCATGTTAGGTTGTTTATATAGATAGATTCTAGACGACTTGAAGCCTATAGTGTATCAATGCAAGTAGGCTCTGCATTATATACGCATTACTATTAGGTGAGTTTGATTACTGTTGGGGTCTATTTTGTAAATCACAGAGGAGAAGTGATAGGGTAACATTCTATGAGCCTCTGAATATGGCTCTTTGTTTCCCAGGCATTTCCCTATACATGTTATCCCTGTCTGGTTGTGATGAGGCTAGTCATGAAAATGCAAGAGAGATGGCTGAGACAGCCTCATAACTCTAAGTATATTCCAATAGAAGCAGATGCACTATCCACTTCAGCAGGGATTTCCCTGTTGGCTATCTCTGTGATATTCTTTTCCTCTCATTACTGGGAGGTGGATTTTTTTAAAAATATACTCTGGTTACTCATCTGTACTTAAAAAGGTCTCTACTTCTCATTGTCACCATGGGAATTGAATAGAGGGGTCAAAACATTGAGGTTAATTAGTTCCCTGCATTCAGGGATGAGGTATTCTTTAACTCTCATGCATTCTATCACAACAAATAGACCAGAGATTATTTAATACTTTCTGCTTCATTTTATCTCACTTGTCTTGAGTATATCTAATATAAATACTGTAATTCCTTCAACTCTCTACTGCTTAATAACTAGTTAAGAACGTCAATGGAGTACTATGCAGCCATTAAGAAGAACGTAGCTCTAAGATAATGCTAAGTGAAATGAACTCCATGTTATGGAAATGAGTGTTATATCACTGTTGTAATTACTTTCAACATGCCATGTGAAACCATAGCTTCTATTGTTGATGATCCTCTTGTATCCCCTTCCCGTGGTTGTACCTGCACTATCACTATATCTTATCTGAGTACATTGGAAACTGTGTATACTGGTATTAGAACTAGGAAACTGAAAGGGAATAACAAAATCGAGAGACACAGGATAAACAACTACAAAAGCAATACTTGCAAAACTGTTTGGTGTAAACCAACTGAACAACTCATGGAGGGAGAATGAAAGGGGGAGGAAGGAGGGAGGAATGAGGAAGGAGGTAACAGTACAAAAAATGTATCCAATGCCTAAAGTATGAAATTGTAACCTATCTGTGCATCACTTTGACTATTACAAAAAATATATATATAAATAAATGAAAAATAAATAAAAGCATATCTGATGAGATAAAAAGAATCCAATCTGAGAGTTTTCCAAGCAATGTCAGGAGAACCACAAAGTTAAGCTACCATGACTGAGCAGTGTGGCCTTGACCTTATTTCTTGTGGGTTGCAAATTATTTTCTAGTGTTTATTTCAGCTTATTTAGAAATATGGTGTATTAAGAAAACTTATTTTTATAGTATTCGCTGACATTTTTGGATTACTGTGTATGACAGTTGCAATTACTATGCTAGAGTTCCTTGTCTTCATTTAATGTTTCTTTCTTCCCCAAATGTTTTGCCTCCACTGTTTCTTTAAGTACTTTATATGTTTCTGCATTCTTTCCTCTCAGCATATTTATTATATTAAATGATTGCCCTACACTTGGTCATAATACAAGCCTATTATATAAAGTAATACATTAATATGCTACTAGTAAAAGTAATATATAAAGTGTATGTAAAAATAATGTGTTACACTTTGAAATAATACAGACAATAGTATAGTCTATAAGCAATCTGGAAACAATGTAAGTTGCATTTTAAATAACAATATGTTATTTCATATGTACTCCAATTACCTTCAAAGGTAATTTTCCCTCTCTTCTTGTCTTAGTCTTTTTTTTGTACCTAAAATAGAATATTGAATGTTTTATAACAATAAAAGTGTATTTTTGTGGACTATCTGTACAGCAGAAGTCAAGAATCTGTTGATTGGATCTGGTGAGGGCCTTGTACTACATTATAACATGGAAGAAAAGCAAAACTACAGCAGATGCACATAGAAGAGACAAGTCCATGAGAGACATCCATGGCTTAAGACAGTCTTGCTTCACCATCACAAATCTATTCTGCAAGAAGAAACTAGGCAGTCAAGCACCTGCCTAGTTAGTATAAGGCCTTGAGTTCAAATCCCAGAACTGCCAGGAATTAGGATAAATGACTTGGTTTAAGGGCTATGGCTCAAGTGGTGCAGTGCCTGCCTGGTAAACACAAGATGCTGAGTTCACACCCTAGTACCACTCAGCACCATGGGGCTTAACTGAGTTTGTCAATAAAGGCATTTAATCCTTCTGAAACAAAAAAAGAGAGAACGTAGCTATGTCATTCGCAGAAAAATTGATGGAACTCGAGATGCTTCTGTTAAGGGAAGTAAGCCAGTCACGGAGCATCAAGACATTCACTATTTAGAAGAAGATTGTGCCAGAAGCGATGGGGAAAATTTGTTTTGGCATGATTCCAGGCATCATGGATGAGATCTTGGAGTTTCAACTCTCTATTTCTTGACATACATCTGTGATTTCCAACCAGCTAGGGGAGGACTGAAAGTGCAGGGCTATATAGGATCTGGGACCTTGGGGATGGTTGTAGAAGTACTTTCTTGGAACTTTAACCCTGCTCACAGTGTGAAGTGGGTAATATTCTCATTATGTACAATTCATGTCAACTATGACTACAGGTACCTTTACCATGACAGCATTACAATAGCCACCACTAAACTGTGAAAGGAATTTAATTTTCCTAGATAGCATTCATCTTGTTCTTTGAATTCATCAGTTGAAATGGACACATGATGACTGCTCCTTCCCTATTCTATAGGATCACATTATTGATGTGATCATATGATGTCTCTATGCTCAAGAAAGAATGTGGAAGGATACTCATTCCCATGGATGCAGAGCGTTCCCACGTGCAAATAGAAGAGCGGCTTTTGTTGAGCCTTCCCAACAAAATCAGGTAAGTGTGATGTCTGAGTGGCAGGTTGGATGCCATCTTTGCTTGTCTTTAATTTATTTGCCCTGTGATGTCGGAGGTGACTTGGGTGGTTAGTGACAGTGGAATTCTACAGAGAAAAGCCTGTATTTCCAATAATCATTCTTATGTGGAGGTGAGTTATTTCCACAAATATGATTTTTCTTGTGTATACCCATCATTTTAGTTCACAACTATAGTTTCTACTCCGGTGTTGAGGGATAGAGTTGATAATATTTGACCTCTATCTTTTTCCTTTATTCTGCATGGGACTGGTGAATTTGTAGCCTGAAAATATTCCCAATGAGAAGTACAAGTAGGGTTTATAGGTCCAAACAGTGAGAATGAAAACACTTGAAAACAGAACAGTCCCTTAAAACTTTCAAGTCTTCTGTCCTAGAGAAGGAACTGGGAACAGTGAAGATGAACTAGTGATGGCCTCTCAGAGCCTTGGCTTGAAGCTTAGAGAACTTAGGGTTAAGAAGGAACTGGAAGAGAAGTATTAAGGAGGAACAAATCACAGATGCTGCTATGTGGAAGCTCAATCTTGGAACTGTAGAAGGGCTTTGCCCTCTCCTTCCTTGTGTTTGTGTTTCTCCTAAAGGATATCGCTTGTTCAAAACTAAAAGCCCACCTTTTATTTTGAGTGTGTCTGTAGCACTGGTGGGGTCTTCCTTGATGAAGAGTGAGTGGGTGAGTGCACACCAGCACAGTATTCCTGGATATATTCTGAAGGACACATGGTTAGTGAGCTTGAGGCTCACTGACCCTCACGGCTGTGCTCTGGCACAAGCCAAGAGGATAGGGACAGAGCTTCCTCAGGACATGGGCTTCAAATGCAGTGTTTTTCCTTCACAACTGTGCTTATGGTTACAGCCTGGGCTGCTGGATCCTGCCTGACGTCTGATGAGCCATGGTAAATTTCTTTGGCTCATGCTCCCTTGTGTCTTGTGCATCTCCAATACTTGTTGTGATTTTACCTGGTGGTAATCACTTTGCAGATTCTTCTTCAAACTGTATGTAGTTGGTAGTTGTCAAAGTAACAAAGATGAGGAATACAATTCCCTGGGAACTGGGAATGGCATGAGCTGAGGTACTTCTGCAATTGACCCAGAGCTTTCTCTCATCTCCATGGTTCCACCTAGACCAGATCTCCATGATAAATTAGGAATCTTTAACAAATTTCTATTTTAGTTGGAAAAGTTAAATATATTTATATTTCTCCTGGGGTTGGAGATTTTTATATATACAAAATGGAAGCAATCAGACATTGCCTGAAGTACTTGGATGGGGAGGGTTCTATTAGCTGATCCCATGTCATGAGCAACTGACATATCTTGTACACTGTCTTAACTGTAAGTTTAGAGTTGTTTCAAATGACAAAACATGCAACACTGATATCTGAGTGGAAAGCACATAAATTGTGTAAAACGTGTAGGTTTTGCTGTGTGTATGACTGAAGCTCTTTTCTGTGTAACGTGGCATTTTCCTTCTGATGATTCAGGCCAATGGAAGGGTAGCTGAAGACAACCCTTTGAAAAGGAAACCAGGGTGTCTAGTTTGGATTCTATACATTCTGAGTCAGTGACCTGTGCATGTGAAACAATGCCAGCAAACCTAGAAGTAAAAGAGTAGTGAGTGGGGACAAAGGTGGGTATGGTCTTGCATGGTAAACTCTAGGTCATTTGTGACTTGTGTCTCTGGTAACTGAAGGAATCCCATAGTGTGGTGGTGTGAATTTCCATGTCAGGAAACAGGATCTTGGATCAATGTCACCCCAGTTCTTTTCTGTTGTTTATCAGCTGAGATGTGCCTTGTGACTGGAGCTGAGTTGCTTTAGAATATTTTCCAGAAAGATCTAAGATATTAACTTGGGTGGAGGTCAGAGGGAATTGTCCTTGGCTTGGGACAACTGGCATGATGCCTTCCATAGCTGTGCTGAAAAAAAGGGAGTTTGGGAGATGTTAGCAAGCACCCATCCATGCCCACACTCTACAAAAAGAGTCCAGTGCTCCTGGGATGAGCTTTGGTCAGGAAGAGCAAGGGATCTTTTCCCCTAGAGTAGGGCTAACTAGATGCCATAACTGAAGACTGACTGATGTCTGGCTCTTGGTATGACCTCGCCCTTCTTCAGCCCTGAGAGTGCTGATGAAGCCTCCCACAGGACCAGACTTCTCAACATTCGGTACTGAATCAAGAAGAGCTGAATTGCACTGTGCTTGCTGTAGAATCTCACACTTGTTCAAGGTAGTCTTAGATGCATTGGATAATATAAAAGGAAGGACTCCAAAGCTGCTCTCCTGCTTGTCCTATGAGGTGTCAGGGTTTGTTGCCCTCAATTAGTTTTCCACCATGATGTCTGTTAGCAAAGCAAGGGGCCCTTCTCTCAATTTCTCTGTCCTCTGGGCAGTTGAACATGTCAGAAGCAGTCACAGTTGACTTTGTAAGTAAGGAGCTGGGAGTTGTCCATTAGGATGGATTCAAGTCTGTTCTCCCAGAATCTCAGAAAATCCACTGGTGACCATAACATCTTGGAGGTAGACAGATAAGGTGAGGAATGCAGAATTCATAGATGTGGAATCTTTTTCCCCAGAAGCTTTGCAGTTCCAACACTAAGAGGACAGGATAGGTCATGTCCATATGGGTGGGTGCCTTCCCATGTGTGGGAAGACCTGCAGGTCTGCAGTGCAATTGGCATGCTCCTGAAGGCTAAAGTGTAAACTAGACTGTTCTTCTACTGAATGGAAGCAGCTTCTAGTCTCGCTTTCCTCCAGAAATCACTTTACATGTGCCCTTATAGATGTGTTTTGCAGGGGACGTGGTTCAGATAATGGTCACCATACCAGTATAGCAAATCCTTGGTCATCCTGTCAGAAGGGACTTTGTCGAGGTTACATGGAGAAATTCCCACCTCTTGGAAGCTGAAATGACTTCTAAGTCAGGAAGGGAAAGGCACAGGTCCGTGTGAAGGATGTCTTTAGATGTGAGCACAGCCACTAAATTGTGGAGAAATTGAGAATGCCCTCTTGTGTTCTTATCAGTATTCGGGATCATAAAGGGATAGCAAAATTGTTAGGAATTTCACTTGTTCTGTGACCTGCTGCGATTTGATTTTTCCTGGTGACAGAAACCAGTGAGAATGTTGTTTGGGGTTATATCATACTCTATTGGGAAGTTTCCAATGTTAAATTTTGTATCTACAATGAAGATACTCAGTATGGAATCTTGGAGAAAGGAAGACATGGATATTTTCTGAGAATTGTGCCTATTCATTTGAAACTTACTGAACAGTTTAATGTTTTCAACCTCTATATTCTGGAATGTTAAGATTCTAGAATTCTATGAAGATGTGTAGGATATTTGCTTTGATTTTTTTTAATTTGTAGATGGAGGTTTCCAGTGCCAGAATAGATATGGGGACTGTTTGATAAAATAGAAAGGAAATGAGGCTCACTCAGTCTTCCATAGACACACTAACTGAAAGAACGGAAAAGAATCACATCTTGCAGTGGGGAAGAGCAGAAGTGTAAGATGGTTCTCATGTAATAGACTGTAGGCAGCCTTGTTCTGCCTTTTCTAGCCAGGCTTGCCTTTCCGGGAGTCGTTCACCTTTATCAGCCTCTACCTTCTTGAACTGGTTTTTTTGTTTGTTTGTTTTTGTTTTATCTTCAGAGATGACAACGCTCTAGATTTCTTTGTGCCCATCCTGTTCTCTTTCTCTGTCCAACTTTCTTGTCTTAGTTTCCTTCTGAATATATTTGTACCACTTCCTGACAGTAAAAGACCCTCTGTACTTTGTTTCAGTGGACAAGCAGTCTTGTTTCCTGCTTTTCTCCCTAACTTGACGTGTCACCAATGATTACCAGTTCTTTGGATGAGTATTGGGCATTTTATTGGGTCACTCTTTGTCTACAGCCTTCAGATACTTTTTTTGGAGGTTTCACAGGGCTATTGAACTGGTTAGTGACTGAGGGGAGTGAAGAGAGAAGGGACTGCAGGAGGTGTTAGTGAGTTGACCCATTAGAGACGATTCAGTCCTGAGCTTGCTGGGTCCACTGAGGGGCCATGAGCAGTGTATCTCAGAATGTCCCTCTGGGTGAAGAGTTTGGCTGCTTACCCCCAACGTGGTCAGTTGCATTACTCTTAGCTTTCCCCCTTAGTATTTCCTGGAAGTGCTGAGATGGGACTCTGGAAAGGAAACAATTGGGGAGTGAGAATGGAGTGAGGGTGATACTCCTAATAGCTCAGATGAAGTCAAACCCACCTGACTCTGCTTCTCAGAGGGAGAGGACCTGGCCTGATACGACCTACAGCAAAGGAGCTTCCTGTTTCTTTCTTATGATGGAGAGCTGCCTTCTTGGAAGAAATGTGACACTAATATGCCCCCTATTATCTGCATGCAGACATATCTTTTTTCCTGTTCAGATATCATTGAAGGAGCAAGTCAGAGATTATTTTGTGCATCTTATTTTGTGTGAACTTGGTTACTTGACATTTTCCATTTTGGAGGTGTGAGAAGGGCTTGTGTGGCCCGTGACTACAGAGAGTTCCAAGTTTCCCTCAAAGCCTGTGCCCAACAGAGACCTGGGGATGGGTTGATATGTGAAATTGAATTGGCTGATAATGGGGCCTGGGAGCAGATCTGAGCTTTCTGTTTTGCTGTGTGGAAATTCATCCCTTGAACTGCAGAGGTTGCCTGTATTTGGGTTCTTTCCTCTTCGAATTTGTCTGTTCCCCATGATATTCAGCTTGTTTCTAATCTATGAGTGACCTCCTTAAGATCTAAGCCTACTTTAAATGCAACTTCTCCAAAAGCCTTTTTCTCTCCAGACAACAGCTCTTCAGGGTCTTCCTTGAATGAGTAAAGTGTGTGGATTTCTCTTGGGCACCTGTGTCCCCTCTGAAGGACATGCCTCATGGTTCCTGCATTGCACAAACTTCAGTGCTTATCTGACTTTGGCTATCATGAGCAGGCTCTGTCTGTATGTTCATGATCTTTCCCTTTGCAACTCCATGCTCACATTAGCCTGAGGTGAGGGACCCTACGTGGCAGCTCTACTGGGTGATAGTGTATTTCCCTGGCCTAGCTCCTTGTGATGAGGTGCATTGTCCAAGTTTGTGATCCACCTTGGTAAGTGATGGTATCTCCATAGGAATTGGTCAACTGCTGAGTCTCCTAGAGATGTAGGTGATCAGAACAGTTTCCTGGGAACTGGGAATCACAATTCGTTGACCAGCCTAGGGAACACAGAGAAGAGAGTTGTAACTGATGGCAAGCAACATGTGAGCATAGCATTGTGTTGGTCACCCTTAGGCCACAGGTGGCTTGCTGTCACCAGAAACCCTGTATGAAGCTCCATTGAATTCAGGCCAGAATGTCCTTGTTAAGAAGCAACATTCCTGGGGTTGGCAACAGTGCCACTGTATGTTCTATTCTTTACCAGCTAAGATAGCCTTTTTAGCTGAAGCTGAGCTGGTCCAGGACATTTTCCAGAAAGCTGTATGATAGAGGTTAGAGGGAGGTGTCCCTCTGGGATGGTGCAGCAGGCTCAATGCTGTCCCCACAGCCGTGATACCAACAAGGGAGACTACAAGGTGTGAAGTCTTTCTCAAACTCTGCAGAAGGATCAGTATACTTGGGATTTTCCTTTTACAAGGTGGGGTATCTCCATCTGTAGTAGAGCTGATCAGACTGAAGGCTGGTGTCCTGCCCATTTTTCCTCTCAGTTTTGATGAAGCATTGTAATTAGAACGGGAAGAGACTGGAGCACTGGCATGCACCATTAACTGCACTGTTGCTCCACTGGCAGAGGCTTTCAAGTTTCATGACAGAACAATATGGGAGGGATTCCAAAGGCATTCTTATAACATGTGTCTCTCTCTGATTTATTTTTGTCTTCCCATATCCTATCAACTCGTGATACACCTCCACTCAGTGATGTATCTGACATCAGTAAAAGGCTTTTCTCTGACTTGTTCTGTTCTATGGAGTGTTGAGCATAGGATGCAGACCCCACTGAGTTTTCCTTATAAGATGGGGGGGGGGGCATTTATTGTCATTCCCTTAGTATCTCAGAAACGTCAGGATTGGTTACAGCAACTTCAATTCATCCAGCTTGATGTGGAAGGCAGAAACTGCTTTCTCCTCTAAGGTTTGTTCCCCGACCACTGGCAGTACTGTGCAGAATGTTGAGAAACAGAGCTCTTTGTATTCTTAGCAGCAACTTCCCCCTAACATTATCCAGTGGTGTGGGCCCCTACCTGGCATCTCTGCTGTGGTCTCTAGTCCAGAGACCAGGATTGTGAAATCACAATCTGGCATGTTTCTGCAAGGCCACAGTGTCAGCCAGAGTGCTCCTGTGTAGCATGAAAGCACCTGCTAGTCTTGTGATCCTGCTGGGACCCTTTTAGATGCATCCGTGGAGATGTTTGCCTGTAGATAGTGTGTGATTTGCGTTCAAATAGTAGCTGGCACATCAGAGCCCATGGAAATACTCCAAAATAGACCATGTCATAGTCCACATAAAGAAACTATCTGATCACAGTGTAATCAAGGTAGCCCTCAATAACAAAGGATACCACAGAAACTACACAAATACTTGGAGGCTAAACCCCTCACTGTTATCTAACACTTGTGTCACAGAGCAAATTAAGGACAAAATTAACGAATTCATAAGCCAAAATGACAATGAAAATACATCACAAAGAAACCTATGGGATACAGCAAAGGCTGTGCTGAGGGACAAGATCATTACCCTCAGCATACACATAAAAAGAATGGAATCAGAACAGATCAAGAACCTCATGATGCAGCTAAAATGACTGGAGAAACAATAAAAAAAATTTAATCTAAAACAACTAGGAGGAGAGAGATCATAAAGATTAAAGAAGAGATATTCTGATTGAGAATAGAAAGACCATTCAACAATTAAAAAAAACTAAAAGCTGATTCTTGAGAAAATAAATAGAATTGACAGACCCCTTGCAAGACTTACCAGAGAGAGAGAGAGAGAGAGAGAGAGAGAGAGAGAGAGAGAGAGAGAGACTCATATCCGTAAGATCAAGGACTCCACTGGAAAAAATACAACAAATATATAGGCTATTCAAACAATCATAAGGAACTATTTCCAGAACCTTTACTCACTAAAGAACAATAATTTTACAGAAATGGATCAATTCTTAGAGAAGTATAAACTCCCCAAACTGAATCAAGAAGAAATAAATCAACTAGATAAACCAATAACTTACAGTGAGATACAGGAGGTAATCAAGAGCCTCCCAACAAAGAAAAGCTCAGGCCCAGATGGATTCACCAATGAATTCTATAAAACCTTCAGTGAGCAGCTAATACCAATACTCCTCAAACTCTTCCACAAAATAGAAACAAGGAGAAATCCCAAACTCATTCTATGAAGCCAATATTATACTCATCCACAAACTAGGCAAAGACCAATATCACTAATGAACACAGATACCAAGCTCCTCAACAAAGTGTTAGCTAACAGGATCCAGAAACTGATCAAGAAAACTATACATCATGATCAAGTAGGCTTCATCCCACAGATGCAAGGATGGTTCAACATCCGCAAATCAATCAATGTAATTCACCACGTCAACAGAGCTAAGACAAAGAACCACATCATCATCTCAGCCGATGCCCAAATAGCCTTTGACAAAATACAACACCCATACATGTTAAAAGCCCTGGAGAGACCAGGAATAAAGGGAGCATTCTTTAAAAAAAGAAAAGCCATATACAACAGAACAACTGCTAATATCATATTAAATGGGGAGAAACTGAAACCATTTCCCCTAAACTCAGGAACAAGACAAGGATGCCCACTATCCCTGCTTCTATTCAACATAGTGCTGGAATCCCTAGCCATAGCACTAAGGCAAGAGGAAGACATCAAAGGGTTCCACATTTGGCAAAGAAAAAATCAAACTATCCCTATTCACAGATGACATGATCTTATATGGGAAGGACCCAAAAAACTCAGTCCCCTAACTCCTAGACCTTATAAACCATTTTGGCAAAGTAGCAGGATACAAAATCAACCCACAAAAATCAGCAGCTTTTCTGTACACCAGCAATATACAATCAGAACAGGAAATTATGGAAATAATACCATTTACCATAGGTTAAAAATGAATACATTACCTAGGCATAAACCTAACTAAAGACATGAATGACCTATTGAATGAGAACTATAAAAATCTAAAAAGGGAAATCAAGGGGACACAAGGAGATGGAAAGACCTCCCTTGCTCATGGGTAGGCAGAATCAATATAGTGAAAATGGCCATATTTCCCCAAATGCTATACAAATTCAATGCAATCCCCATCAAGATCCCAGATACATTCTTCACTGAAATAGAGAAAACAACCCATAAATTCATATGGAACAGCAAAAGACCTATAATAGCCAAAGCAATTCTAGGCAAAAGAATACCAGACTTCAAGCTCTATTATAGAGCCATCATAACAAAGACATCCTGGTATTGCTATGAAAATAGACCTGAAGACCAATGGAATAGAATAGAAGACCCAGGGGGAAAAATGGCATTCTTACAGTCAGCTGATATTCCACAAAGGAGCTAAAGACATACAATGGGAAAAACATAGCCTGATCCATACTGAATTGAGTCTACGTGTGCTACCAAAAGGGAGTTCTCCAGCACAGGCTCTGGGGGAGGGAAAGATGGGACAAGCTGCAGCAGGCCTGTGTGCCATCAGGAGCTCCCCAACTCTGCAGGCATTGCCCAGTCATTTTCCAAATCATGGTCTTCCTCTAACACTTGAGATGGCACAATGACCAGAAGCTGTGGCAGAGTCTTCTTCAGTATGCTTATCTGGCAAAGCTACAAGCTACTCCTCCCAAGTCTCTCCATAGCACCTAATAAAGGTCTTTCCTGAGACTGGTGATAGATGTGTCCTTGTGAATAATTTCCAGATTGTTTTCACACTTCTGAAGAAAATGGGGTGAGAATTTTGAGGAGACAGTGGAGTCTGTTACTATGAGCAAGAATAGCCTCCTTCAGCAGAGTTAAAACATAAATGTTCAGACATCCGTACTCTATGACTTTGTGGTATGACCAGTAGCTTTTAAGCTATACCCTCTGGAAACAATCAGTTGTGACCCGAGGTGGACTAGTACAGTGGCCAGATGAATGACTGTACAAGTAGACTCAGCATCCGTGAAATACCCTGGCTGAGAGCATGTCTGGTGAGTAGTCCTCCATTGAGAGGGTCTTCATCAGGCTTTACCTGTCTGTATCTCTCTTCCTTCAGCAACTTTTAGCAATGAGATACAGTGTGCCTGTGACCGCACAAACTTCTTGGCTATCTCAGTTCCAGTAGACTGGATCTACTGAAGATTGACCCCTGCAACATGCTTCTGCACTATGATGTGAATATCAGCACTGACAACCAAGGGCTCTGTCTGTGGAGAGAGCAGGAAACCACCTCCTTGCTTTTATATGTGAGAAGGAATGTCTGACTCATTGGTGTTTGCAGCCCTGACCCCATTTGGAAGATCTGCTTATAGTGGTACAGAACACTGAAGAGCCTCAAAGAAACGTGGCTTCCTTTTATGCCCAGAGACACTAGAGAAGAACGTGACACACTTCTGTCATCTAAGAACTAGGGTGCTCTTTGCATAGATTGGGGGACCTCACTAAGCTAAAAAGCACTGCTGCAAGTCTGAACTGACTTTTTCCCCACATCGACTTTGACATTTTCTGAATTGCTTAATTGGTGTGCTTCCAATTTTAATCCTGTTGATGGTTCATACTCTAGTGGAGTTGGAAGGTATTCTTTGTAATGATTTTAAATAGGCTATCAGTGAGTCATGTAGATGACTGCATCCATCTGAATTACTCACGCAATAGGTCGCAACTCTACTGAACAGGAGGCTGGACAATTGATGGAGCATATCACAACATTGCTTCTTGAAATACTGTGAGATGTTTCTAAACAGCCACTTTCTAAGTTGCTTTTGATTAACTTGTTTCCCCTACTTCTATCACTGTTGAACAGTTCCTCTCTTCAAAGCACAGTTTTTCCTTTGCAGGTGAGAAAAGTGGAGGCAACAGCGTGGCAGAAGGACACATCTCCACCTTGTAACACAAGGACACCAGGCAGATGTAGGTCTCTAGCAATTCTTACCCCCGGAAGTTTCTCCAAGAAGTTTTCAGAAACAGCCTCTTCTCCTAGGTGAAGTTCAGCTAGGTCCTCAAAAATTCACTGATGAATTCCTTTTGTTCTTAGAGGCACCAAAGAACTGGGCATCCAGTACTTCCTGCCATAGGAGTGATTGATATTCTCCACATAGATCTCCTAGCACCTGCAGGTCATAGGCAGAAGATGCTATCCCAGACACTGAGGCCTTCTGAGCAGAGGGCACCTCAGTACTCAGCGTTGTCCCTTAGCCTTCCCCCAGTTGCTTCAGTGTTAAGGGAGAACAATTCCTCTTTATTTCTCTTTAGTACCCATGAGTCCTGCTTTTCTTCCTATTGGATATCCACTGAAGATTCCTAGAATTGAAATGGGATGAAAGATTGATGCATAGACTCCTTCTTATTGCTTCTGGTAGAATTCATCCTCTTATTTCAAAGGAAAATTCTGGATTTCCATTCCAGACTAGTGGTGTGGGGTTGTTCCACTAGCTTCATGGGGAGATGTTTAGTATAACTGATTTTATTTTTTGATCTGCAACTAAATGTAGCTTCTCTACATTAAAACCAGGGAGTACCCTTGGCCGTGCTCAGGTTGTGTGGGGTGTCCATTCCATTGCTGGAAATCTCACTGACCTTGCCCTCAGCTTGCCAGGTATGAGGTCGATTATGAGGATGCAGTGTGGGCCTACCTGCTGGCTCCCCACTTTCAATAGAAGCTCAGAAAACCAGAGCTTTGAATTTTCTGTGACATGCTTGGAGGTAGGAGCTAGTCTTTTCAAGTCTGGTAATTCAGTTGTTTCCTCTAATGGGACCGTTTATTCCCCAGTCCATCCCTTTGTATTGAGCTAGTATGGCCCAATCAGTTGAAGTCTGCAGTGCCCATGTCCCACTGAGCTAAGGGGAACACCCACATGTCTGCTCTGCCTGTGCCACAAGCCAGACTTGTGCTTTTCTGTGTAGCTGAGATGGAAAGATTCCAAGTTGAACTCACTAGAGATAATCAGTTTTTCTTGGAGAAGCAGAGTCTTTGGACAATCATTGAACAGGCAATGAGTGCTTCTTTTTTTAACAAATCCTGCAGCAGCCTGTGAAAATTGTTGGTGTGGTATCCACAGATATCTATAGCAAGTATTGTGGAGCTCAGCTTTCATCTTTTGAGTGGTGTGGGTCTTCCTTTGCCTGGGGGTGGAAATAAAGTCATCTCTCCTGAAGTACAGGGGGTACTTGAATGGTAAATGGATGATGACCCAGAAGATCTATGTCTGCATCCAGTAAAAAAAATAGCAGAAGAGGGCAGAGCCTAGGTCTGGGTTGCAGTGGCTAGCTCAGGCTGAGGAATGCAAGGAAGTCCTGTTATTTCAGAAAATAGGTTTGCTCATGGTTTTCTGCCTCTCCAGGAGGCAGTGATGCTGTAAGTATGGCTAAAGCAGGTAATTATTATTTCTGTATTCAGAAAAGACAAGTATCTTGAAGGCATTCTGTTCCTGGTGGAGAATACTTGAGCCTTATCGTTTTAGTCAGATGCAGACTAATCTGTAAGCTTTTCCATAAGGGTGATAACTCTATGTTGGTTAGCACGATTATTTGGCTATAAAAATCAGAAAGGTTCTGTTGCCTTGTTCTGCTGTCCTGTGAAGTTCTCCTGCTGAGATTCTTCACTAGGCAACTCAATCTCCAGGTGTTCTTGGCAGCCAGAGAATGCCTTGGTGGAGAAGGGTAACAATATAACCCAGTGATGGTGTAGGCTCCTGAGCCACCCTCTGTATGGTAATGGAGGGATTTCTTGGAAGGTTGAGAGTTTGGCTCTAGAAAGAAATCAAGAGGCCTCATAATTTGGCCTGGATTGGCCTCACATTGTGGGTCTCCTACTTCTATTCCTTGAGTAGTTGGAAAATGGACCCACTGAATGTGGCCCCAAAGTCTAATATACAAGGCTAAAGCAGCACAAAGGTAATGTTTGCTCCTTCGGTTAATGTGGCAGATGCCAGAGAAGAAGGGAGCATAAGACACAGTGAGCCACATCTGTAAGAAGGCCTCTGAGATGACTCTCTCCTCTCTCTCTCTCTCTCTTTCTTTCTCTCTCTCTTTCTTTCTTTCTCTCTCTCTCTCTCACTCTCTCTCTCTCTCTCTCTGACTACATACTGAACACAGCATACTTGGCATAGTTGCTGCTCATGCCATGAGGACTTGGCATTTCCTCTGCTCTGGTAGTTGCTTAGGAAAGTTGATGGCAAAGAGCAGCATCTTAGACACTTATCAATGTGATGTGAAGGACACAACAAAGAGCTTAGCTTCTCCCTTTCTCTTCCATGTTTTCAGTTCTCCCCAGATGTTATAAAGTCTGGAGACTGCATTCTTCATTCTATGAAAATTTTCTGCCCAAGATATATTTTGGGAGATGTTTCATGTAGAGATGTTTGACATTTGTCTTGGATGAAGGGTTGTTCGCCATGGCACCTTGGTATTGTTGCATAGACAGTTGTTTGAGCTTTTCTGGCACTCGAAGCATGTGGTTCTGAGTCCCTCAAGTAGACATTTCAGACTGAATGCAGGTAGGTTGCTTTCAGTTGCCTTGAAATTTCCAGGTGAGATGCCTTGGTACCCCAGAGAGGGGATTAACCCAGGCTGACATCTCAGGACTCATTATGGTCAGGAACAATGTTGGCTCTGAGCAGGCTAGGCCCCTTTCTGGAGACTAAAGGAATTTGAGTGCTCCATTGGCAAAGTCACCTGGTTGGCTCCATTGCTTGATGTGAGAAGGTTGGGAGCAGTGTTATTTTGGGGGATTGGAAAGTTTATTTTTGTAGCATTCAAGTCTTCTTTACATGGACTAGATGTTGAAGAATATTTTTCATGTATAAAATGAACAAAGTCACAGATAAATTGTTCAGGCTATGTATTGATAAACATGCATTCTCTGGGTGCGGGGAGGTTCCCTTCTCCAGGGTTATCTTTAATCTTCTATGATGCAGAGAGATGTTGGTCAACTCTAAACATACGGCCTCCAATCACTTCTGAGGTTCTTAGCTTAGCAGCCATTTCAGGAGTTGAACCTCATCCTGAGGGGTAAATCGGAGTGCTGTGTCTAGAGTAGGTACAGAAAAGCAGTGGGGTCCTTTAAGCCTGGAAATTTTCCTTGTGAGAAGTCACATCATTAGATCTATATACACATGGCCCAAAACACTAATGTGTCCACTATTTCTATCAAATTTCTAGACAGTTCTGCCACCAGTCTGCATTGTGAGTTACAATGATGCCATGTAAAGTGGTACAGGTGCTGTCTGCACCATCTGCTGGGTCAGTGTAACATTTTCAGGTGCTTCTTAGACCTTGAACTTTGAAATGACCGTCCAGTAATGGAGATATGTTCTGCATGAGTTTACTCCTGCTCACTCATGTCTTTCTACTGCTAGTACCTCTGGTAATTAATTCTTCATAAAGAATCTGATCATATAAGCATTGTAGGCACGATTGGCTGAGTGTGTATATAGCATTGATATATATTGCAGGAAGGTCAAGAGATTTCTGAGCATCATCTCCACAAAGCAGGAAAAACAGCAACCAAGGGAGGAGGTGAATTCCTCACAGAAGGTCAGCCTTTCTATTCAAGTGGGGGTACACATCTTCTGTGGAGGAATGGTTTGGAGGCTGTTGTGACCTAGGTGGGAATTCTCCCTGTACGTGTAGTTTCAGATTTAGGCTTTTGTTCCTCCCGTCCTGTAAACTGATTACATGTAATATGCTTGGTATGGCATGTGTGCAGACTTGTGAGTCAGTATCCCTCAGAGAAGGGCAGGCTTGAGCCAGGGGATCCAGAGGGAAGTATGAGTGTCTGTCCTTTGTGGACTCTCAGCGAATAGGACCAATGAAAAGATCCAATACTTTTCACAGCAGTGCTTTAGAGAGTGGGCAGGGGATAGGTGAAGCGACATGTGTTTTCTGTCTTCCTGGATGTAATGGGCTACACACCAGTGACAAGTTGTAGCTAACAGAAGAGCCTAGGGAGAAAGAAAGGCATTGTTTACTGCTGCATTTGATTCTTGCTCTTCTGCCTGTGTCCTGAGGCTCGACCCTTGCTTATAAGCAATAGCTTATGAGATTGTATCAGCTGGAAACCTTTATTTCTTACCAAAATCTGTGTCCATGTTCTTACCTTCTGCACTCTTGTGTGGGTCTGAGATTCATGGGGCATAGGGTTTGTGGGCTTTCCCCAGCTTACTGCCTGTACTGATATATGCACTTGGGTGGCTGAATTTCCACATCCCTTCCTGTGCAGTCTAGCAGGCACACTGTCCCTGTTGGGAGCCAGATGTGTTTTTCTCAATCTCAGTCCCATGTTGATGACATTTCTCATCTCCTGTATGGATAGGAAGATTATTATATACCAGTGCATAAAGTCTTTGTGTGATGAACACTTGCCATGTTAGGTTGTTTTTATAGATAGATTCTAGAGGATTCGAGGAAGCCTATCATGTAACAATGCAAGTAGGCTCTGCATTATATACACATTGCTATTGGGTGAGTTTGATCACTTTTTGGGGTCCATTTTGTAAATCACGAAGGGGAAATGCTAAGGGTAACATCCTTTGGGTCTCTTTCTGTACATGGCTCTTTGTGTCTCAGGCATTTCCCTAAATATGAATATCCCTAAATATCCCTGTCTGGTTGTGATGAGGCTCGGCATGACACTAAGTGCTGCAAAAGAGATGACTGTGACAGCCTCATCACTAATTACATTCCACTAGAAGCAGATGCATTACCCACTTCAGCAGAGATTTCCCTGTTGGGCATCTCTGTGATATTTTTTCCCTCTCTTTACAGGGAGCTATTGTTGTTGATGATGTTTTTGTTGTTTTTTAATATACTCTGGTTTCCCACTTGTACTTAAATAGATCTCTACTTCTCATGATCGCCATGGGAATTGATTACTAGGGTCAAAAACATGAGGTTAATTAATTCCCTGTATTCAGGGATGAGGTATTCTTTAACTCTCATGCATTCTATCACAACAAGGAGGCCAGAGAATAATTAATACTGTCTCCTTCATTTTATCTCACTTGCCTCGAGCTGGTCTAATGTAAATACTGCAAGCCCTTCAAGTTTTTTCTGCTTAATAGCAAGTAAAGAACTTCAGTAGAATATTATGCAGCCAGTAAGAAGAATGAAGCTATGTCATTTGCAGAAAAATTAATGGAACTCAGGATGCTTCTGTTAAGGGAAGTAAGCAAGCTAGTGACAGAGCATCTAGACAATCACTGTTTAGAAGTAAAATGTGCAAGAAGCAATGGGGAAAACTTGTTTGTGGATGATTCCAGGCATCATGGATGAGACCTTGGAGTTTCAACTCTCTATTTCATGGCATACATGAGTCATTTCCAACTAGTTAGGTGAGGACTACAGGTACAGGGCTATCTAGAATCTGGGACTTTGGGGATGGTTGTAGAAGTACTTTCTTGGAACTTTAACCCTGCACACAGTGTGAAGTGGGTAATATTCTTGTTATGTATAATTCATTTCAACTATGACTGCAGGTACCTTTTCCATAACAGCATTACAATAGCCACCACTAAACTGTGAAAGGAATTTAATATTCCTAGATAGTATTCATCCTGTTCTTAGAATTCATCGGTTGGAATGGACACCTGATGACTGCTCCTTCCCTATTCTATAGGATCACATTATTGATGTGATCATATGATGTCTCTATGCTCAAGAAAGAATGTGGAAGGAGACTCATTCCCATGGACGCAGAGCGTTCCCACGTGCAAATAGAAGAGCGGCTTTTGTTGAGCCTTCCCAACAAAATCAGGTAAGTGTGATGTCTGAGTGGCAGGTTGGATGCCATCTTTGCTTGTCTTTAATTTATTTTATTTGCCCTGTGATGTCGGAGGTGACTTGGGTGGTTAGTGACAGTGGAATTCTACAGTGAAGAGCCTGTATTTCCAATAATCATTCTTACGTGGACATGAGTTGTTTCCACAAATATGATTTTTCTTGTGATCAAAAATCATTTTAGTTCATAACTATAGTCTCTCTACTTTGGTGTTGAGAGATAAAGTTGGTAATGTTTGACCTCTATCTTTTTCCTTTGTTCTGCATGAGACTGGTGAATCGGTAGCCTGAAAATATTCCCAATGAGAAGTACAAGTAGGGTTTATAGGTCCAAACAGTGAGAATGAAAACAGAAGAACAGTCCCTTAAAACTTTCAAGTCTTCTCTCTTAGAGAAGGAACTGGGAACAGTGAAGATGAACTAGTGATGGTCTCTCAGAGCCTTGGCTTGAAGCTTAGAGAACTTAGGGTTAAGAAGGAACTGGAAGAGAAGTATTAAGGAGGAACAAATCACAGATGCTGCTATGTGGAAGCTCAATCTTGGAACTGTAGAAGGGCTTTGCCCTCTCCTTCCTTGTGTTTGTGTTTCTCCTAAAGGATATCGCTTGTTCAAAACTAAAAGCCCACCTTTTATTTTGAGTGTGTCTGTAACACTGGTGGGGTCTTCCTTGATGAAGAGTGAGTGGGTGAAGCACACCAGGGTATATTCTAAAGGACACGTGGTAGTGACCTTGAGGCTCACTGACCCCCAGGACTGTGCTCTGGCACAGATTGTACTGATCCAAGAGGTAAGGACAGAGCTTCCACAGGACATGGGCTTGAGTGGAGGTGTGAATTTCCATGTCAGGAAACAAGACCTCGGATCAACACCAATGTCACCCCGGTTATTTTCTGTTCCTTATCAGCTGAGATGTGCCCTTGTGTTTGGAGCTGAGCTGCTTAAGATATTTTCCAGAAAGATCTAAAATAGTAATTTGGATGGAGATCAGAGGGAAGTGTCCTTGGGTTGGGACAACTGCCATGATGCCTTCTGTAGCTGTGCTAAAAACAAAGGAGTCTGGGAGATGTTAGCAAGCACCCATCCATGCCATAGTCTACAGAAAGAGTCAAGTGCTCTGGGATGAGATTTGATCAGGAAGACCAAGGGATCTTTCTCCATAGATTAGGGCTAACTAGACGCCATAGCTGAAGACTGATGTCCAGCTGGCTCTTGGCATGTCCTCGCCCTTCTTCAGCCTTCAGAGTGCTAGTGAAGTCTCCCACAGGACCAGACATCGCTAATACTCAGTACTGAATCAGGAAGAGCTGAATAGCGCTCTGCTTATTGTAGAATCTCACCCTTGTTCAAGGTGGTCTTAGATGCATTGGATAATATAAAAGGAGGGATTCAAGGCTCCTCTGCTGCTTGTTCCATGAGGTGTCAGTGTTTCTTCTTTTTTGATCTCAATTAGTTTTCCACCATGACGTCTGTTAGCAAAGCAAGGGGCTCTTCTCTGAATTTCTCTGTCCTCTCGGCTGTTGAACATGTCAGAAGCAGTCACAGTTGACTGTGTAAGTAAGGAGTTGGGAGTTGTCCATGAGGATTGATTTAAGTCTGTTCTCCCAGAATCTCTTGGAGGTGGACAGATAGGTGAGGAATGCAGAATTCATAGAAGTGGAATCTTTTTCCCCAGAAGCTTTGCAGTTCCAACACTACGAGGACAGCATGTGTCATATCCATATGGATGGGGACCTTCACATTTGTGGGAAGATCCACAGATCTCAAGTGCAATCAGCAGGCTCCTGAAGGCTAAAGTGTAAACTAGACCCTTCTGGTCAGAAAGGACTTTGTCGAGGTTACAGGGAGAAATGACCACCTCCTTAGCAGCTGCAGTATCTTACAAGTCAGGAAGGGAAAGGCACAGATCCTTGTGAAATACATCTTTACATGTACTACATGTACTATTGTGGAGAAATTGAGAATGTTCTGTGGTGTGCTTATCAGTCTTCAGGATCATAAAGGGAAAGTAAAATTGTTAGAAATTTCACTTTTTATCTTCCCCGCTGTGACTTGATTTTGCCTGGTGATAGAAACTAGTGAGGAAGTTGTTTTGGATTATATGATTCTCCATTGGGAACTTTCCAATGTTAAAATTTGTATCTACAATGAAGATACTCACTATGGAAACTTGGAAAAAGGAAGACAAGGATACTTTCTGAGAATTGTGCCTATTCATTTAAAACTTACAGAACAATTTAATGTTTTCAACCTCTGTAGTATGGAATGCTAGATTCTGGAATGCAATGAAGACGTGTAGGATATTTGCTTTAATTTTTTAAATTTGTGATGTAAGTTTCCAGTACCAGAATAGGTATGGGGACTGTTTCATAAAACAGAAAGGAAATGAGGCTCACCCAGTCTTCCATAGACACATTAACTTAAAGAATGGAAAATAGTCACATGTTACAATGGGGAAGAGCAGAAGTGTAAGGTGGTTCTCACGTGACAGACCCTAGGCAGCCTCGTTCTGCCTTTTCTAGCCAGGTTTGTCTTTCCTGGAGTGGTTCACTTTTACAAGCCTCTATCTTCTTGGAGCGTTTTTCATCTTCAGAGATGAGAACTCTCTAGGTTTCTGAGGGCCATCCTGTTTTCTTTTTTTGTCCAACTTTCTTGTCTTAGTTTTACTTTTGAAAATATTTGTCCACCATCCTGGCAGTAAAAGACCCTCTGTACTTGGTATCAGTGGACAAGCAGTATAGTTTCCTGCTTTTCTCCCTAACTTGACATGTCACCTATGCTTACCATTCTTTGGATTAGGATTGAGCAATTTATTGGTTCACTATAGCCTTCAGATACTTTCTTAGGAGCTTCACAGGGCTATTGAACTTGTTGTTGACTGAGTGGAGTGAAGAGAGAAGGGAGTGCAGGAGGTGTTAGTGAGCTGATCAGTTAGAGATGGCTCAGTCTTGAGCTTGCTGGAGTCACAGAGAGGCCATGAGCAGTGCATCTCAGAATGCCCCTCTGGGTGAAGAGTTTGGCTGCTTAAACCCAACTTGGTCAGTTGCATTCTTGTTAGCTTTCCCCATTAGTATTTCCTGGAAGTGTTGAGATAGGACTCAGGAAAGGAAATAAGTGGGGAATGAGAATGGAGTGGGGGTGACACTCCTAATAGCTCAGATGTGGTCAAACCCACATGATTCTGCTTTTCAGAGGGATAGGGCCTGGCCTGATACTACCTATAGCAAAGGAGCTTCTTGTTTCTTTCCTATGTGGGAGAGCTGCCTTCTTGGAGGAAATGTGACACAAAATTTCCCCCTATTACCTGGAGGCAAACATATCTTTTTTCCTGTTTAGGTATCATTGAAGGACAAAAACAGATATTATTATTTTATGCATCTTATTTTGTATGAACTTAGTTACTTGACATTTTCCATTTGGGAGGTGTGAAGAAGGCTTGTGTGTCCCATGACTAGAAAAGGTTCCAAGTTTCCCTCAAAGCCTGTGCCCTACAGAAGCCTGGGGATGGGTTGATATTTGAAGTTCAATTGGCTGATAATGGGGCCTGGGAGCAGATCTGAGCTTTCTGTTTTGCTGAGTGGAAGCTTATCCCTTGAACTCCAGAAGGTATTTGTATTTGATTCATTTTCTCTTTGTATTTGCCTGTTTGCCATGAAATTCAGCTTGTTTCTAATCTGTGAGTGACCTTCTTGTGACCTAAGGCTCCGTTAAATGCATCTTCTACAAAAGCCCTTTTCTCTCTGGCCAACAGCTCTGCAGGGTCTTTCTACAGAGAGTGAACTGCATGCACTTCTCTGCACTCTGAAGGACATACCTCATGGTCTCTGCATTGCACAAGCTTCAGTGCTTATCTGACATGAGCTATCAGGCTCTATCTGCATGTTCATGATATTTTCCTTGAAAGATCCATGCTCACATTAGCCTGTGGTGTGGAACCCTACCTGGCAGTTCTGCTGAGCCACAGTGGATTTCCCTGGCCTAGCCCCTTGTGATGAGTCCCTTGTCCAAGTTTGTGATCCACCTTGGTGATCGCTGATTTCTCTTCAGGAATTGGTCAGCTGCTGAGTCTCCTAGAGATGGACTTGTTCAGAACAGTTTCCTGGAAACTGGGAATCACAATTTGTTGGTCAGCCTAGGAAACCCAGAGAAGAGAATGGCAAATGATGGCAAGGCAACATGTGAGCATAGAATGGTGTTGGTCACCTTTAGGCCATGGTATCTTGCTGTCGCCAAAAATCCTCTATGAAGCTCCATTGCATGCAGGTCTGAATGCCCTTGTAAAGGAGCAAGACTCTTGGGGGTTGGCACCAGTGCCACTGTACATTCTATCCTTTGCCAGCTAAGATAGCCTTTGTAGCTGACGCTGAGCTGGTCCAGGACATTTTCCAGAAAGCTGTACTACAGAAGTTAGAGGGAGGCATCCCTCTGGGATGGCACAGCAGGCACAATGCTTTCCTCACAGCTGTGCTGCCAACCAGGGAGTGTACAAGGTGACACGTCTTTCTCACACTCTGGGGAAGGACCAGTGTACTTGGGATTTCCTTTTACCATAGACAAGGTGGGGTCTCTCACACTGTAGTAGGGCTGGTCAGACTGAAGGCTGACGTCCTGCTCGTTTCTCCTTAAGTTTTGATGAATCAATGCAAGTGGAACAGGAAGCAAATGGAGCACTGTCTTGCACAATTAACTGCAGTGTTCCTCCACTGGCAGAGGCTTTCAAGTCTCATGACAGAATGAGAGGGGAGTGGGGAGGGATTCAAAAGGCATTCTTCTAGCAGGTGTCTGTCTCTGATTTATTTTTTTGTCTGTCCATAGCCTACCAACCTGTCATACACCTCCACTCAGTGAAGTAGCTGACATGAGCTACATCTCTGATTCCTTGCTGTGTCCTATGTAGGGTTTATCATAGAATGCAGACTCCACTGAGTGGGATTTTCTTTTAAGAAGGGAGATTTAAAGTTCCCTTAGTATCTCAGAAACCTCATGTTGGTTACAGCATCTTCAATTCATCCAGTTGAGGTGGAAGGCAGAAAGCATGGTGTAGGAAACTACTTTTTCCTCTAAGGTCTATTCCCTGGCCACTGGCAGTACTGTGCCAGAATTTCGAGAAACAGGACTGATGATGTGTTTAGCAGCAACTTCCCTCTCACATCAGCCAGTGGTATGTGCCCATCCCTGGCATCTCTGCTGAGCCATAGTGAATTTCTGTGGCAGGAAAAAGTGGTCTCAAGTCCAGAGACAAGGATTTTGAAATCACAACTGGTGTGTTTCTGCAAGGCCAGAGTGTGAGCCAGAGTGCTCCTCTGTGGTGTGAAAGCACTTGTTAGTCTTGCGATTCTGCTGAGACCCTTTTAGATGAATCCCTAGAGATATTCTGCTGTCTATAGTGTGTGCTTTGCTTTTAAACAGTAGCTGGCACATCAGAGTGGCAAATGCTGGCCAGGAAGAATGAGCTGATGGTGCAAGGAGAGAAATGAAGAGATGGTTTGTGTCTTAGGCAGCTATGTAAAACGACCACTCTAGAAGAACTGGGGCTCCAGGTCTCTGTGAGACATAATTCTGCAGAAATCTTAGCCTGTTTGGGGTGCGAAAGTCCACTGCTCTTCTCATTAAGACCTCAAAATCGTGAAAGAATCCTTGTCATTTTGAGACATGGACCATCTAGTCCCTGGAACTGGTACCTTGGTGACTTGGTAGCAGAGGTGCCTTGTCCGGCCTCACGGCCTTGCCATCTTCCAAAATGGGGAGACTCCAAGTTGGTGCCTTGACTTTGCTTCTGGTGAGTATCATGATATTTTCGGCCTTGAGGTCACTGTGTGCAAAGCAACTGTTTTGGCAATAGTGCACAGCATTCAGGATTGGCTGAAACAAAGGCCTGGCTGACACCATCGCCTCCATCATGCTGTTGGAGTTGGTCCACTAGGTCTCCTCTGTGTAGGTATTCCATCACAAAGTACAAACGCTCCTATGTCTCTGCTTCCTCAAAATTTTTATAATAGGGGTGGTCCCCAGATGTCAAACTTTCTAATTCCTTGGCAAAGGAAGAGTTGTTCCCTCTTTTCAGGTGCTTTTATAGTCATCAGGGATGTCTATGAGGAGGTGCTTGTCTAATTTGGTGAGGCCAAACTCCACCCCCCCCCCCACGGATGGTTCCCCAGAACCTAGTAGGAACTGCTGGTGTGAGGAGCTGGCCTCCAGGCCGGGTTGAGACCTGTCCTAATACTGTCATAGCCCTGACCATGCTATCTGACCAAAGTTCCAAGGTTTCCTCTGATGTGTTTGGCAAAGTCCATGTAAACCTAGCCATTTGGAACCTACTTTTTGCCCACTTTCCTTGGAGGGCATGGAAACCACATCCTGTATGCACTGGCATTTGAGGAGAAGATAAGTACTCAGCTTTGAAGGTATGGCTTCTGCTCTTCACCAACAAGTGGTATTTGCTCCCAATGGTGTTACATGTGCTGATGAGAGCCACAATGGCCTCCTTTGCCAGGATTACTAATGAGGAGCACCTTCAGGTCAAGTTCCACCAGGGTGTGTTTGATGACAGGATGTGGCCCAATAGCCCACTGCAGCTTCAGTTGCTCATGGGAATCCAGAGTTTTGCTCAGCATCAAGCAAAAACACCTGTGTCCCCCACAAACCCCCCCACCAAGTGGTTTGAATTGGCCAAACCCCACTAGCCAGCAGATAATGTGGAACACTTTCCATCTGGTTCTCTTGTTTTTGGCTCCTCCAGAAAACGAGTACCATGAAATTGAGGGGAAATACGAATGGCTTGACCACTAGTAATAATCATCATCATCCTTGTAAGTTATCATGTTCGTGTTAATGAATGATGCCAATGAAAAAAATAAGACTTCTCCTATTTGAAATATAAACTAAAACATGAGACCAATCATAGGAAACCCAAAGTAGGATGTGGTGAAGCACAGGGAGAGAGGGAATGCACCATATGGGAATTGTCTTGTGTGATTTTTTTCTTCCAAGGATAACCCAGAGATGGATAGCCCAAGTTTTGCCTATGACCTGGATCTATAAATTCTGTTTTGCATGTTGGAGATTCTAATGTAATTGACATTATTGATCTTATCCCCTGTGTTATGATATTACTGGTGAACTTGATTTCTTGAAAATTTCCATTAAGAAGATATGAATAGGGCTGGGGATATAGCCTGGGGGCAAGAGTGCCTGCCTCGGATACAAGAGGCCCTAGGTTCTATTCCCCAGCACCACATATACAGAAAACGGCCAGAAGGGGCGCTGTGGCTCAAGTGGCAGAGTGCTAGCCTTGAGCGGGAAGAAGCCAGGGATAGTGCTCAGGCCCTGAGTCCAAGGCCCAGGACTGGCCAAAAAAAAAAAAAAAAAAGATATGAATAGGGCTTATTTTAGTCCAGTGTTCACACTGGACCTGGAACCACTTGACCGCAGTCTTTTGACCATAATACAGAGCATGGCAATGAGATGAGAAGAGTGTCACTGAAGTGTAGCCTCTTCAGAGTCATGGCTTGAAGCTTGGAATACTTGAGGGTGAAGAAGGAGACTGACATGGGGTCTGAGAAAGAAACATATGGCTTTTACTGTGTGGAAATTCTTTTCTCTTTGTAGTTGCATCCTGCTAAAGGAGTTTAGCTTGTGTCTGGCACATGTTCAGTCTTGTATAATTTCTGAATTCTGTGCAAATAGGGACATTTCTCTTGTTTCCTGGGGCTCTGCAGGGTGACTCTATGTATCTGTGTTCCTGAGATTCACCAGCTCCACTGCTGGGGAAGTGTGCCAAGTCTAGAGTGGGTGCTGCTGGCCTGGTAGGTGAGTGCTTGAAGTGTTTTGTCTTGTTGCCTCTTCCTAGCTTGGTGCTAAGCTTAGCCTGTGGTGTGGGACCCTGCCTGTATCTCTCAGTAATCATAGAAAATTTCTCTTGGCCTGACTTCTAGTGATCGGCATGTTGCCAGACTGAAGTAGGTGTCTGTCATAGGCAATTGTATATCCAGTAGTTTTCTTTCCACTGTTTTCTAAGTTGTCTTTTGAGCCAAAGTATAACTTTTGGAACTTCCATGTACCATGTCTTGAATTCAATTCCATTCCTTTAAACAACTATTTCATTTTAAAAGCTTCTATTGAAATAGTATTTTTTTACCTGATCAATGGAAGGGTATTTGAAATACAAACTTAAACCTGAGCTTTCCTTAAAACAGATTAGAGGCCTATGCTTAGGTCCTTGTTTTCATCCTAGGAAACAAATCCAGGGAAGACCAAGCCAGGAGAAAATGGTGAACAGTAAGTAATAGGGAGAGAGTAGGCTCTTATAGGCAGGGCCTGTAGATTGTCATTTGTAGGCCATGTGTGAGTCATTCCTACCTAGGGGTGTAAGAGTTATAAAAAAAAAAAAAAAAACCAGGGGGGGCAGCCAATGATCGAGATTCCACACAGTATTCAAGTGGAAAAGAAAACTGTATTTTGCTGCGCTGCTGGCCTGGGGCCAAGTTCAAGCCCTGCCAGGTGGTCAAGAGTGGGAGTCACCCTCAGGTGATGCCTTTTCTGGAGTAGGGGTGGGGAGTTTGGCCATATGGATTAGGCTGTGGCCTCAGGGAAGGGGGTGGTGACTGCCTACAGTTATGCTGGATTCCCAGGTAACTGGGTGGGTACTTAACCAGGTGGGGGCATCTTCCTGGAGCCTTCCTGGGGGAAGACATTACCAGGGGTAGCTAAAGGATATACCTCAATTTGGTGGGTATCGTAGACATCTACCTGGGTAACAGTCCATACCCTTTCCTTTTTCTGCAGTGTAAGGGTAGAGGATATTATTAAATAGGTCATGCCAACAAAGGTCATAGATCTGAGCAAGATCTTTAAGCTGTTTGATATAACTGTTGGGGTCTTGGGAATATGACTTCAGCTGCTTTTCCATCTGAGCCATATCAAGCATTGAAAATGGAGCATGCTCTGTTACTATCACCCCTTTGGGCCCTGCCACCTCCCACAAAGTGCACAAAGAGTTTGGTGAGGGCTCAGTGCCACCACTTGGAGATTGGGTATGAGATGAAGGAGGGAAGAGAAGGTGATGGAGGGAAGGTGAAGAGAAAGGTAGAGAGGAAGAAAGTGAAGGTGCTGAAGGCATAGCATGAAGAGGCACAGAGTTAAATGGGGTCAGAGACATCAGGCTCCACAGGGGTCTCAGAGCTCTCAAAAATGGGGTGTTCGCGTGCCACAAGTATGTGGACAGCTGGGCATGATTGGCAAAGAGCAGGGTTATTCTTCAGAGCAAAGAAAGCCTGAATATGGATGACTTCTGACCATTAACCAACCTGAGGCAAAAACTGTCCAAATCTGAGAATGATATAATCAAAATTCCATGTTTGGGCCACTGGGAGCCAGTGTCAAGTTGCTACTGCTACCAGACTTCAGTGCAAGAATGAATTAGGTGTTTTCAGTTGATTCAGCCCTTAAGGAACAAGTCATCCAATGAGTGCAGAAGGCATTCCAGAGGGATTTCCTGCTTCAGGTGTGACTTGCAGAACCCCATTAGAAGTGCAGGGGGAAATAAATTTGGTGGGTGAATGAAAATTTCCTGGAGAGATGCAGTGTCCCCCACTTTGGAGGCAACCAGGTCCTAGGCCTGAAAGTTCTCTGGCATGGTACCACTTCTGGAACAAGAGAGCAACAGACAACCTACAGATCAGTTTCACCCACTAGAGCATAGAAGTAGTGTGGATAAGGATGTGGAGGACAGCAATGGAATTGGTGAAATGTCTCAGGAAGACAGTAGCCTCTGAAGGGCAGTGTCTGGAGACAGTCACTTGTAGGCCATGTGAATCATTTCTACTAAATGGTAGCTAAGGGATATACTTCAAGTGTTTCTCTTTGAAACACAAAAGTAAGGTCCATCCACCCCACTGATACTCTGTTTTCATTAAGCTGATATGTGTTTTTGTGTCTGAGCATACTTGGGACATTTGGGAGGAAGGTATAAAATAATAACCTTGACAGTTTGGGCAAGTGTCATTTGGGGAAGGCAGAGCTGTCCCAAGAACCAAGCTTCCTAGAAGATAGCATCAAGCATGCCAGCCTCTCTCCCATGTGTCTATGCTCTCTTGAAAGAGGACAATTTTCTGTAATTTCCCTTTATCTAGAAAGGGAAGGGAAGGATTTAGCAACCCTGTCTTACTTCTATGATCTTCTCTTTAACTCTTGGAATTCTAACGGAAGCTTACCTGGGAAGAGACATCTCTCCATTGATCAAGGCGAATTTTAGATATTGCTGCTAGAGCAAGAGAAGGAATTCCAAAGCCATTGGTAGTAGTTCTCTATGTGCTTCTCATTTTACAAGCTCTTTGTGGTCCTTGGTGTTAATTATGTTCCACAACATCCATGTGGTTCTTAATCTGATAATCATTTTCTCCCTGCTCCCCTCACTGGGATGTACAGAAGGTGAGAATCCTATTAGTCTCTATTTACATTATAAGGAGTAGATAGTTCTTCCAGGGAACTGATTGAATTCTGATCAGCCAGCTTCTCACACAAGAGGATAATGTTTTTTGTTTGTTTGTTTGTTTGTTTTTCAAATTTTTATTATCAAACTGATGTACAGAGAGGTTACAGTTTCATACGTTAGGCATTGGATACATTTCTTGTACGGTTTGTTACCTTGTCCTTCATACCCCCCTCCCCCCTCACTCTTACCCTTCCCCCCCCGAGGTGTTCAGTTCACTTACACCAAACAGTTTTGCAAGTATTGCTATTGTAGTTGTTTGTCTTTTTTTACCCTGTGTCTCTCAGTTTTGATATTCCCTTTCAATTTCCCAGTTCCAATACCAGTATACACAGTTTCCAATATACTCAGATAAGATTACAGAGATAGTATAGGTACAACCACAGGAGGTTAATGGGATAGGCAACCTATTTAACAAAATATTAGCTGAGAACTTCCCAAATATCCAGAAGGGAAGGCCTATACAAGAAGCATTTAGAACCCCAAACTGACCAGACCAGAATAGGACATCCCACCGACATATAGTGATCAAAACAGGCTCAGTAGAGTGCAAGGAAAAAATTCTCAAAGCTGTTAGGGAGAAGAAAACAATCACATATAAAGGAAAAGCAATCAGAATTACCCCAGACTTCTCAGCGGAGACCATGAAAGCAAGGAGAGTCTGGAATGAAGTATACCAAACACTAAATAAAAATAACTATCAACCAAGAATTCTGTACCCAGCCAAACTCTCATTCATAGATGAAGGTCAAATAAAAGTCTTCCACAGTAAGGAAAAACTGAAACAATATATCTCCACCAAACCAGCTTTACAGAAAATCTTCAAAGATGTACTATACAGGGAAAATAATCAAGTGGATGATGTTAATGGCATTCTTGAGCTTTACCCTTCAGGTGGAGAAGGGCTATGGAATAGCTGTTTCTGGAGATAGATCTTTCTCTTCTGATCCCTTTGGCACCAAATGAACATTGCTGTCCCATCATGTCTAGAATATGGATCCATCAATCTAAATACCTTCCTTCTGGGCAGGAAAATGCACTGGTTTCTGAAAATCCATACAGTAGACTCATTATAAGGTGTAGAGGTACTTTTCCTAGGAAGCTCTACAGGGCAAAAGTGTGAGCCACTGAAATTATGTGTGGGGAGGAAGTACCTGCTGGTCTTGTTTCCAAAGTCTGTGACACTTTGAGAAACATACTTGCAGGTTTATGGGGATATGAGTCTGAAATT